>NC_082683.1:172538104-172838104 GCF_949987515.2 Delphinus delphis
GGGTGCTGATTTTTCACCAAAATGGAGTCAATTAGTTAGTAATTTACTAAACAAGGTAATATATATTTAGTGTTATTATTGAGATTAATTTGATTTATGAATGTTTAAGTTAAATTAATGTCTCTATCTGCTGTAATGATACAATGGCTTAGCACTGGTTCTTGAATATTTGAGTTCAATCTGCTATCACATGAGAAGGTTTCCAAGTGTATATACAAAGAAAGAAAATAAAGAGAAAGTATGGATATGATTAGGAAAAAAACAAAACTACCCTGCAGCTAAAAACTCATAAATTAATTGTCAGAGAAAAACATAAGTATTGAAAACCATAACAAAATTTTAAAAAAGGCTTTTCATTAAAATATATAGGATAAACTAAAAGAAATCTTACCAACTGGGTATAAAATAATTATAGAACCTTTAGAAACAGAAAGTGAGAAAAGGACACAAAATACAAATGAAAAATTTCAAATTTTACAAAACTCATAGACAAAATATTTAACCTATCACAAAAAATGGTAACTGTGCTCCTTTTTGCCTAAGCAATTGGCAAAGTTTTTAAAAGACAGATTTGAGGGGAAAAAATGGGTTTAGGATTAGAACTGTCACACAGAGTGGACGTGAAAGTTGATACAAACTTTCTAGAAAACAATTTTTTAATGTAACTAAGAATTATATTAATTAGTTTAAGCTGCTTTAAAAAGAGACATAGAATACTCTGGCTCAGAAAACTAAAAAGAGATAAAATACTGTGACTTAAACAAAATAGAAAAACATTTTTTTCACATAAAAGTCTGATGAGGTGCAATGGTTAATGCAGGTAGTCACTTTCAATTCATGAGATCATTCAGTGAGTGTTATTTCTTCCTTTGTATATCTCTGCCACCATGTCCAAGAGGATTGCTGTCATCTGCATGAATAGCTTGGGTTACCACCGCATCTGCACAACAGAAAGAGGAAAAGGTTAGAGGATCACATGTCTACCGTGTTAAGGCCAAGATCCAGTCACATAATTATGATTTTCACTTATATCCTATTGCTGCAAACTTAGACACATAACCATAGCTATCTGAAAGTAACACTGGTCAATGAGTTCTCTAGCTGGCTGACTAATTAGCATAACTTTAGAATTAGTAATATTTTCTTGCTTTCAATCAGCTCTATGTCAAAGTTACCATATCCAAAAGACTTTTCTGGTCATAGTTCTCAAACTTATGAAATTTCCTCCTATTATTAATGTTGCCTATGTTCTGCTCAACTTTCTCTGTCATCATCAATTCAATGGTAATTAATTCTATGCCATCTGAACACTCTTACTTGATACACGCAGCTGGGCTGGCAACCGTCGTGTACATAAATAAAAATAATGCAATGCATTTCAAAAGATTCTGGGCGACATATCTCCTACTTCCGGTTGTAGACAAATCTGCTTTTAGCAGTAGACAAACAATTGTTTCTTTCTGATACTGAATTTTCAAATTCTGTATTCTCACAAAATTGTTAATTCATGTTGCAGGGAGAACATTTTTTTCTTTTTTTAGCAAACTCTATTTCTTTCCAGTTATGCCTGCAAACTTTCATTCTGACCCCTTTCTGTAGAGTTATGGTCTCCATAGGCATGAAGTCTGCTTTACAAGTTATCACAGGTGGCAGTTACATCAACTTTTTTCAATGGTATAACAAAGATCATAAGTCGTCAAGTCTGCATTCATTTTTTCCTTGTTGTCCGATGCCCAGATAGCAAGTTTTTGACATATATTTTAGGTTTTGTTTGAGCAACTCTCCAATTTCAAAATTCCACTAATATTTTATGCATTATCTAGGTGAAAGGCTATGCTGCTATAACAAAGATACCACAAAATAGAGTTATTTACATAATAGCAATTTAATTATGTTTTCACACAATAGCCCCATGAAAGGCTCGTGGTGGTTGTAGTAGGGGTAGGATCCAGGGCAGGCAATGATTCTAATAATTTTAGTCATGCCATCATGTCACTTCTAATTCTGGTTTCACTAAGATTGTTTTCATTATTCAGACAATGAAAATAGACAAAGAGATGATCCAAGCAATGAACTTGGTAATATACTCAAGGAACAAAAGGATAGAAAACAAAGAAATCAAAATTAGTAAATGAGGTCTCAGTAGTAGTATAACTAATGATAAAAATCACTATTAAAACTCATATTTTATTGTGGGAAGATACTTATTTGTAATTGAGTATTCAATTACTCCATATATCTTAGCATCTTTGTAGATACATTTGTCTATGGGAATAGTTATAACCAATAGGAAAATTAGAAATAATTCTGTTTCATCCATGGAGAAGCATCTAGGGGACTATACTTGAAATTATAATTTGCTTCATTTCTGGTGTATTGACCATGGGAGATTGACACTGAGATGACAAAGTACCCAAAAAAATCCAAGCAGTCCTGATCGATTGAGTCATCACATGAGTCATTCATGCCATGGAGAGTCATCAGAATTTGCATGAGTGTAATATAAATCTCTGTTGATATTTAAGCACTTTTTGTACCACCACATACTTTTGCATATTCTAGTACCTGAATTGGAACAGAAAGTAAATTATTGTGATATTTTTTAAAAATATGCAACATTGACTTAATGGGTAAATTGTGCACTATGATAATAGAAATTCTAATAGAGGCTAAAAAAGATAGAGATTGATGTTATACAAGGACTGCCACCTATGAATACCTGGAAGGCTGGCTATTTGTAATGAATTTGTAGTTTCAGGGAAAGAGATGGAAAATAAAAAATTCAGTAGTGTATCCTTCTGACCATCTTGCCTCTTACAACAGAAATTCTACAGTGGCCTCTCCAGATTCTTGACCTCTCACCTGAAGCTGAGAATTGGCAAATTCCTAAGAGAAAATAACAGCAACAGAATGCCAGATTATGTTCTCTGAAATTCACCCCTCACTGGGATATTGGCCCTATAAGTTCTATTTTCCTGACACACGAATATATATGTGCTTTTGTATATGTTTGTGTTGTGTGTGTTCCATCTTTTTTAGCTGTTCATTGCTGGAGCCCTGGTATAACAAAAGTTCACCTATCTTAGGAGAACTAGAAGCTTCAAAAGTAAAATATTTTATAATGTGGTAATCAATCAGATAATTAAGTGATGAATATAAATCAGGACTTTAAAGATGTTTTTCCTGTTCTTTTCCTAAAAGTAATCTACTGATGGCACCAAAAACACTTTGAGTCCACCAGTTACTTTCATGAACACTACCTCAAACGTATTCTCTTACTAAGGCCCCCACTAGAAGGAACAAAGACTCCATGAAGTTGTGCTGTGTCCTGCCTCAAGAGGCACTGACACACTCTTAACATTTAAGTCTCCTCCATGATTAGACCCATCAAGGCAGCAGTACCATCTTGGTGGAGTTTCTAGTACTGTCTTGGCGGGGTTCCTAGTGACTGGGTGGAGCGGGGTTCCATCCCAATTCCCCTCATTCAGGGCACGTTCTAAGCCATTTTCCCACATCCCAACCAAATGCCCACAGGAGTTCCAGTGTTTGCAAATATGATGTCACCCCAGAGTATTGTGACCAACCCCATTTCCAAGAAGGTGGCCTAATCAGTGGGTCAGTACTGATGGCTCAGCTCTTCCCTAGATTGCATGAGATTAAGACACCAAAATACTGACATGCTAAGTAGGGGTGATTCAAATTTTATATAGAGAAGGGGCTCAGCCAAAATGAATTGTCTCTAAACATAGCTCAAATGGGCAGTACTGCCTGGTAGGATAAAGCCTTAATCATATTTTTAATTTTCAGAAATGTCTTGTCTTGTCTTCACTATGTTAATACATATGAATTTTGGAGTCAGCTTTTCCAAATTCAAAGCCTTTGGGCATTTTGATTGGAAATTCATTGACTATCAAGATCAACAATAAATAATTTTTAAATGTGGTAATATGAGAGTGTTGCCTGATTTACTTAGGACTTATTTAATGTTATTCAAAAGTTTTATAAATTTCATCTTAAATAGAAGCTGAAATATATTTAAAGATTTTTATATGCATCTATTAAAAAATCTTATGGGTTTGCTTAAAGTAATTTAAGGTGTCAATCACTGAATTTTTAAATTTTAAAGCAACCTTAATATCCTGAATATTTTAAGATATTAAGGTAGAGATCTCTCTATTCATATTCCATTTTTCTTTGCAAGATCCTCTATTTTATTCCAAATTTTGTCTCATTTTTTCCTTTTATTTTCTTCTTCATTCTATAATCTTTGGGAGTAATTCTGTTCAGAATTTAACTTATTAAGACCAATCTTTAGATCAGTTTTTGTTCCTGAATTTTTCTTAACATGAGCCGTTAAAAAATTTTTTTAAATATGTATGTAACTTTCAATATTCCTCTATCTCAATGAATTCCAATATGTAATGTTTTGGTAATTTTCTCTTTCTAAAGATTTTCTAAATACCATTACGATTTCTTTCTTTCTCATGAGTCATTAAGAAATGTGTTTCTTCCTTTCTTTGTTCTTTTAAGTCCATTACTTTTAAACAATATGTATCTGGATTTTGTAAATATTTCAGTCTAAAAGGAGAGTCTGCATTTTAACTAGACAGTTGTTTAGTCAATTCGTATTTTGTCATATCTGATATATCTGTGTTGATTTCTTTGGCATTTTCTATTTGATTCTCTTTTTCTATGTTTTTTTCTTTGTGTTTTGCCTTTGATTGTACTGATGTTTTATCTTACTTTTTTCCTGTATGCTACTGTGAATTTGTGTGTTTCACATCTATTTTTAAAGGTTATGATAGGTATTTTCACATGAATATTGAACCAAATAAGACTTTTCTTCATTGGGAGACTTTTAATTACTATTTCAGTCTCCTTACTCATTATCTGTATGTTCAGATTTTCTGTTTCTTGAAGATTCAGTCTTGGTAGATTGTATGTTTCTAGGAATGTATCTATTTTTCTGTTATTCAACTTTTTGGCTTATACTTGTTCATAGTAGTATTTTTTGACCCTTTATGTTTCTGTGGTATCATTGTAATGTTTCTTCTTTTACATATACTTTTATTTAAATTATTCTCCCTCTTTTTTACTTAGTCTAGGTAAAAGATTGTAAATTTTACTTATATATTAAAAACAAATTTTAGTTGTGTTGTTCTTTTCTATACTTTTAAATTTCTATTTAACTTATTTCTACTTATTTTTAAATTTTTCTTTAGTCTGCTAACTATGAACTCAATTTGTTCTTATTCTAGTTCCTTAAGTTATAAAGTTAGATTTTTTGAGAGCTTCTTTTTTCTTTTTCTCTTAATGTATGCATTTATCTCTATAAAATTCCCTCTTTGTACTGCTTTTGCTGCATCCCATATGTTTCCATATGTTGTATTTCCATTTTTGTTTGTCTCAAGATTTTCCTTTTGGCTTCTTTTGTGATCCATTGTGCATTCAAAAATGTGCTGTTTACTTTCCACATATTTGTGGTTTCCAATTTTCTCTTTTTTATTGCTTTCTAACTTTATAATGTCATAGCCAGAAAAGTTACTTGATATGATTTCAATTTTCTTAAAATTTTTAAGACTTTTTTTGTGTCCCAATTTATGATCTATTCTTGAGAATGTCCTATGTGCTCTAGAGAAGAACATGTAAAGAGACCAGGGCGTTTACTCCTAGAAACCTCTGAAATCTGCTTAATGTGTCCTTTCTTACAGGACTTTGGTAGATTGTATTTTTTTCTCAAAATTCTTTCTCCTCCATTCATATAATTTTTTGTTATCCTCTGGGCTCTTTGCCAGTGGAATGTGATAATGCTGTGTATTAAAACAAAAGGAAAAAAGACAAATAGTAATCTATTGACTATATGTAGATAGCAGATGTGTTTTGTTTGACCTTACAATCTTGATTCACAGAGTGTTTTCAGGATGATTAATGGTCAACATGTAAAACCAAGAGATTATAAGTAGATACCCAGAAGACTAACTTTCCTTGAAAAATCAGATATGTCAGCAAATAGCAGCAATGGACACCCTGCTTTAGATTGTCATGCTCTGTTTTTTTTGCCATGTTCCCCATTGCTCCTTAATAATTGCCAATATCCAGGTCAGTGTCAGTTGCCCCTTATTATCTTGCTTGTCCTGTTTCTTTTCTTATGCTCAGTTGATTTATGTTAAATGATTATTTCATGGAGGCATTTCAGCATCTTGCATTGTTTGGTAAACATAAAATCTTAAAGGTATTAGAATAAATTCCTTTTAGAGGAATAAAATTTTACAATTCTTACTGGATTTATTGTCATGTTTTCTGAGACCAAAGAAACCTCTTTTAATTTTGAAAATTTTCTCTGCATCTACTTGAAATATTTTGTTATTTATAATACTTGTGTTAAATATCACCAGTCTTTCAGCTCCTCAACTGAACCCTTAATAGCAGTCAGTATCACCTGAAATGATAAACTAAAAACAGAACATCAAGCTGCTCTTTAATGTCAAGGTTCATTTAATATAGCTGATCACTATGAAAGCAAACAATGAACAATTAAAAAGAGATCCCATCCATATAATGTATATCAAGTGTTTTAATTGTCTTCATTAGGGATGCATGAAAAAGCCAAGATATGTTTTGGTTGTGGAAAGTAATGATCCAAGATAAAAATATATCAACATGGGAGAAAAATAGCACATAAAACTATTTCTGATTTGTCACCTGCAATTAGAAGCACCTTTCCATGACACCTTTGAATCAGTTATTAAATGTTCGGATGATTAAAATACAGGCTGGTCAAAGAAATCCAATTAACAGTGTAGATTATTCTCACAAGTGAGCTGCTACTTTACACATAGTGTGAGCAACTTAAAATGCTTCACACCAAGAGAAGTTTTGATGAAAAGGAAATTGCAGACAGTAGGCATCATAATAAAAAGCATGTCCATTTAGATTTATGTTTCAAATTGGGAAATACTTTTAATACTGGATTTTTCAACCTTTGCATTATTGACATTTAGGTCAAGATAAGGTGTTTTGTTTTTGGTTTTGGTTTTGAGAAGTTGCCCTGTTCATTGTAGGATGTTTAGTAGCATGACTGATTTAACCAATTTGATGTCAGTAGCAATCCTCCAGTTGTGACAACTAAAAATGTATCTAGATATTGTAAATATCCACTATAAGGTAAGATTATCTCTAGTTGAGAAACATAGTTTAATGTTATATCTTCTTACATATTAGAACACACACCCTATGAGTATTCAAAAGTAGCAGGAAATATAAACATGCACAATAAACTTATTTAACTAAAGAAAATTTGGATTTTAAGGAATCACTTAAAATTTAAAGTATTAGAACATGAATCATGAGGTACACATCTAAAAGTATGATACTAACCTTAGTAAAATCTATTTACTCAATTTTATTGTACAATGACTTGTGAACATCTTGCTATGTACAAGCACTGTGCTAGATAACAAGATGTTTAAGAACAATAAGACAACATTCTACTTGCAAACTGATTTTGGTCTTATTTATTTATGATTAATTCACATGCACTATTTTTCATTTTAATATTAAGAAATGTTAGTTTTGCAGCTTTAAAGAGGTTAAATAGACAAAAAATATTACATATGTAATGTGTCCAAAATTGATATTTTCATATATATATGTGTGTGTGTGTGTGTATATATATATATATATATACACACACACACACACACACACACTCACACACATTGTGAAATGACCACCACAATCAAGCTAATTAACTTATGTATAACTCACAGGTATCATTTTCTTTTTTCTTTTTTTCTTTGTGGTGAGGACACTTAAGATCTACCCACTTAGCAAATTACAAATACAAGGTACAAGGTTGTTAACTATAGTCACTCTGCTGTAAATTACATCTCCAGAAATTATTCACATTTATAACTGAAACATTATAACCTTTGAGCAAATGTCCACATTTGTCCATCCCCCTGGCCCTTGGTAACCACCATTCTACTCTCTTTTTCTGTAAGATTATTTTAGATTCCATATATAAGTGAGATCATTAACTATTTGTCTTTTTCATGTTTGGCTTATTTCACTTAAAATAATATCCTCTATGTTCACCAATGTTATCACAAATGGCAAGATCTTCCTCTTTATAATAAAATAAACTATATGCCGTTATATAGTGCATTTTCTTTATACCTTCATCTATCGTCAGACATTTTGGTTGTTTTCATGTCTTGGCTATTGTGAATAATGCTGCAGTGAACATGGGAGTGCAGATGTCTCTTAGAGATCATGACTTTAATTCCTTTGGATACAACTTAGCAGTGGGATTACTGGATCATATGGTAGTTCTATTTTTAATTTTTTGAGACACCTCCAGTGCCTGCACCAAATTATATTCCCACCAACAATATACAAGGACAAGTGTTCTTTTTTTCTCTACATCCTCTCCAACACTTGCTATCTTTCGTATTTTTGATAATAGTCATCCTGGTAGGTGCGAGGTGATAGCTCATTGTCATTTTGATTTGCATTTTCCTGATGATTAGTAACCTTTTCATATATGTGTTTGCCATTTGTATGTCTTTTTTTGAGAAATATTTTTCAGGCTCTTTGCCAATTTTTAATCAGGTTATTTGCTTTTCTGCTACTGAGTTGTATGAGTTTGCATATGTTTTGGATATTAACCTATCATCAGATATATGGTTTGAAATTATTTTCTCCCATCCCATAGATTGCCTTTTCACACTGTTGATTATTTTCTTTGCTGTTAAGAAGGTTTTAAGTTTGGTGTAGCCCTACTCATCTATTTTTGTTTTTGTTTCCTGTGTTTTTGGTGTCATAATAAAAAAATCCATTGCTAATACCAATGTCAGGAAGCTGTTTCTCTAAGTTTTCTCCTAGTAGTTTTACACTTTCAGGTCTTATATTTGTCTTTAATCCATTTTGAGTTGATTTTTGTGTATGGTTATGATAAAGGTATAAATTCATTCTTTTGTATGTGGATATCTGATTATCCCAGTACTATTTGTTAAACAAACATGCTTTACCCACTTGTATTCTCTTGTCAAAGATCTATTAACCATATTTGCATGTCCTATCAATTATTGACTGTGAAGTAGTAAAATCTCTTACTATTACTGTATTTCTGTCAATTTCTCCCTTCAGATTTGTCTATATTACCTTTATATATTTTGGTGCTCAGTGTTGGATGAATGTATATTTACAGATGAGCTGGTTTCATGTTTTTAATATACATCACTCACAATGCTCCACTAATATCTATACTTGGTAGATTTATTTAAATCATAATGACAGGTGCCAGTATTTTGGAAAAGTTGTGTCAGTTTCTAAAACCATTAAACATATGACCATCTATGGCCTAGAAATTTATTTTTACAAACATAAATTCATATGCCACAAAAAAGACTTGTACAAGAATGTTCATAGCAGCCTTATTTCACATATTAGTAAAATAACAATCAACAGGATCATGGAGAACTAGTTGTGGTACATTCATTTAAAAGAAAAATACTTATCAATGAAAGAGAACACATTACTGGAATATTCAACAGCAGAAATGAATTTGAAAAACATCATAAAAAGTCAAACATAAAAGAATATATATTATAAATTTCCTATTCTATGGAGTTTGATAATTCATCTGTGGCAATGAAAGTTAGAATCATGTTACCTCTGTGTGTGTTTGGGGGGGTTGTTTGACTAGATCTAGATGATATGAAACTATTAATCTAGGTGGTTTTACATAGGCAAAAAATTATTGAGCTGTATATAAAAGATTTCAACATTTTATTTTATATAATGATCATCAGTAAAAATTTCTAACAAGAAAAACTCAATTCAAACTAGCATTCAACACTGAGATGTATTGCTTTATGCAGTTGGAAACTAAAACAGTGATCTGAGTATTGGTGCTACTGGTATCAGGAACTTTACATGAGTTTTAGTGTTCTTTCTCTCTCTCTATTTCTGAGCCCTGATAGCTCTGCTTAGCACCACTATCATAATTCTTCTCTATAGGATATAGAATAATCACTACGGGATTGGAATTACATTGTAACATCCTATTTATCCTAACTGAAAAAAAGTCTCCAATATCTGAAGAACATAATTCCAAGGAGAGATCTAATTATCTAGGCTTAGATCATAAGATTATTATAAGATTATAAGATTATTTTACATAGAGTGTTGGAAATTGCAATTGGCACTTAATTAGTCATGTACCATTTGGGGTCAAATTAGCTCCATCAGGCCAAATGCAATCACTTCCCATAGGGAAGAGTTCTCTGCAGGAAAGGAAAGGAAAGGAAAGGGAAAGAAAGGAAAGGAAAGGAAAAAGAAAAGAAAAGAATAGAAGTGATATCAAAGAAGAATTGATTTTAATGTCACTTGGGATGGAAATGAACACTATGAGATGTGTACCAACATTTTCAATTAAATATGGAGAATGACAAATTATAATTACTCATGTTGGAAATTAGTAGGATTAGACACTGGCATTAGTCAATGTCTACAGGGAATATTTTTTTTCTTTTACATACGTGTTCAATTCAGGAAACTTTGATTTAGAAATGTCATTGAACACTGAGATGAAACCCAAAATTACCTCTAGAATCTGTGGAAATATGTGGTTTCCATTTAAAAGAGCTTGGGGACTGTAGCAGTATTAGAGAGCTGAGTTTCAGTTGACACCAGGAGGTAGAGAGAATAGTTTATAATAAAACTAGGAAAGAAAGTGTTTTTACTATTGATTTTGGTTTGGAGAATTCCAGAGAAACAGAGAAGGATAGGGATATTTCTAGGATACATCAAAAAAGAGAAACATAGCAATTTGAAAATATACATGCAGAGAAAATGGATACTAAAGGCATCAACAAAATGACAAAGATTTAGGGCTAAGAAGATTTGATGGCCTGAAAATATGAAGTGGAAATAGAGTGTGGTTTCATTGAAATTGCAGGCTATGTTTAAGAGCTGTGTGGGAAGATCTAGGAAGAAAACCCTGCCAGTTCTGTGGACACTGATGTTCATTATCACATTTTTACATAGAAATTAGGGGAAAAGCTTAAATTCAAACAGCAAAAAGAACAATGTAAAGTCAAGGTCAATAGGTTCTCCAGAGAAACAGAACCAGTAGGAAGTGTAGGACATGTGTGTATGAGAGAGAGATTTTAAGCAATTGGCTTACACTGTTGTGAGGCTGGCAAGTCCAAAATCTACAACGCAGACCAGTACACTGGAGAACCAGCGAAAACTTAACGTTAACATCTTGAGTCAAAGGGCTGTTTGGTGGCACAAGTTCTTCCTAGGGGAGCCTCAGTCTCTTCTCTAAGACCTTTAGCTGATTAAATGATGCCCACTCACATCATGGAGGCAAATCTTCTTTACTTAAAGCCTATTGATTTAAATGATAATCACAGGGGAACCTTCATGATAGTGAAGGAGTAAGATGTGGAGATAAACTTCCTCCTGACAAATATATCAAAAATATTTCTACATGTGAAACAACTCCTACAGATCACCTACTGAATGGTGGCAGAAGACTTCAGACTTCCCAAAAGGCAAGAAACTCCCCGCATACCTGGCCATGTGGCAGAAAAGGTCTTGATGTTCTGGCCAGGTGTCAGGCCTGAGTCTCTGAGGTGGGAGAGCTGAGTTCAGGACATTGGACAACCAGAGACCTCCTGGCCACATGTGATATCAATCAGTGAGCGCTCTCCCAGAGATCTCTGTCTCAACGCTAAGACCCAGCTCCACCCAACAGCCAGCAAGCTCCTGTGCTGGTTTCCCCATGCTAAATAACTAGCAGGACAGGGACACAACCTCACCCATTAGCAGATAGGCTGCCTAAAATCATAATAAGGCCAAAGACCCCCAAAACACACCACCAGACATGGTCTAGACCACCAGAAAGACAAGGTCCAGCCCCAACCATCAGAACACAGGCACCAGTCCCCTCCATCAGGAAGCCCACACAACCCACTGAACCAACCTTATCCACTGGGGCGGACACCAAAAAAAATGGGAACTACAAACCTGCAGCCTGTGAAAAGGAGACTCCAAATACAGTAAGTTAAGTAAAATGAGAAGATAGAGAAATACACAACAGATGAAGGAATAAGGTAAAAACCCACTAGACCAAAAAAATGAGAGGAAATAGGCAGTCTACCTGAAAAAGAATTCAAAGTAATGATAGGAAAGATGATCCAAAATCTTGGAAATAGAATGGAGAAAATACGAGAAACATTTAACAAGGACCTAGAAGAATGAAAGAGCAAACAAACAATGATGAACAACACAATAAATGAAACTAAAAATTCTCAAGAAGGAATCAATAGCAGAATAACTGGAGCAGAAGAAGGGGTAAGTGGCCTGGAAGATGAAATAGTGGAAATAACTACTGCAGAGCGGAATAAAGAAAAATGAATGAAAAAATGGACACAGTCTCAGAGACCTCTGGAACAACATTAAAAGCACCAACATTTGAATTACAGGGGTGCCAGAAGAAGAAGAGAAAAAGAAAGGTACTGAGAAAATATTTGAAGACATTATAGTTGAAAACTTCCCTAATATGGGAAAGGAAATAGTTAATCAAATCCAGGAAAGGCAGAGAGTCCCATACAGGATAAATCCAAAGAGAAACACGCCAAGACACATACTAATCAAACTATCAAAAATTAAATACAAAGAAAAGATATTAAAAGCAGCAAGGGAAAAACAACAAATAACATAAAAGGGAATCCCCATAAGGTTAACAGCTGATCTTTCAGCAGAAATTCTGTGAGCCAGAAGGGAGTGGCAGGACATATTTAAAGTGATGAAAGGGAAAAACCTACAACCAAGATTACTCTATCCAGCAAGGATCTCATTCAGATTTGATGGAGAAATTAAAAGCTTTACATACAAGCAAAAGCTAAGAGAATTCAGCAACACCAAACCAGCTTTACAGCAAGTGCTAAAGGAACTTCTCTAGGCAAGAAACACAAGAGAAGGAAAAGACCTACAAAAACAAACCCAAAACAACTAAGAAAATGATAATGGTAACATACATATCAATAATTACCTTAAATGTAAATGGATTAAATGCTCCAACCAAAAGACATAAACTGGCTGAATGGATACCAAAACAAAACCATTATATATGTTGTCTACAAGAGACCCACTTCAGACCTAGGGATACACACACAAACTGAAAGTGAGGGGATTGAAAAAGATATTCCAAGCAAAGGAAATCAAAAGGAAGCTGGAGTAACAATTCTCATATCAAACAAAAGAGACTTTATATAAAGACTATTACAAGAGACAAAGAAGGACACTACATAATGATCAAGGGATCAATCCAAGAAGAAGATATAACAATGGTAAATATTTATTCACCCAACATAGGAGCACCTCAATACATAAGGCATGTGCTAACAGCCATAAAAGGGGAAACCGACAATAACACAATCATAGTAGGGGACTTTAACACCCCACTTTCACCAATGGACAGATCATCCAAAATGAAAATAAATAAGGAAAGACAAACTTTAAATGATACATTAAACAAGATGGACTTACTTAATATTTATAGGACATTCCATCCAAAAACAACAAAATACAGTTTCTTCTCAAGTGCTCATGGAACATTCTCCAGGATAGATCATATCTTGGGTCACAAATCAAGCATTGGTAAGTTTAAGAAAATGGAAATTGTATCAAATATCTTTTCCAATCACAACGCTATGAGACTAGATATGAATTGCAGGAAAAAAACTGTAAAAAATACAAACACATGGAGGCCAAATAATACACTACTAGATAACCAAGAGAACACTGAAGAAATCAAAAGGGAAATAAAAAAATACCTAGAAGCAAATGACAATAATATCACAATGACCCAAAATCCATGGGATGCAGCAAAAGCAGTTCTAAACGGGAAGTTTATAGCAATACAATCCTACCTCAAGAACAAGAAAAATCTCAAATAAAAAACCTAACCTTACACCTAAAGCAATTAGAGAAAGAACAACAAAAAACCCCCAAAGTTAGCAGAAGGAAAGAAATCATAAAGATCAGATCAGAAATAAATGGAAAAGAAATGAAGGAAACAATAGCAAAAATCAATAAAACTAAAAGCTGGTTCTTTGAGAAGATAAACAAAATTGATAAACCACTAGCCAGACTCATCAAGATAAAAAAGGAGAAGACTCAAATCAACAGATTAGAAATGAAAAAGCAGAACACTGCAAAAATGCAAAGAATCATGAGGGGTTACTACATGCAACTATCAGCCAATAAAATGGACAACCTGGAAGAAATGGACATATTCTTAGAAAAGCATGACCTTCTGAGACTGAGCCAGGAAGAAATAGAAAATATAAACAGACCAATCACAAGCACTGAAATTGAAACTGTGATTAAAAATCTTCCAATAAACAAAAGCCCAGGACCACATGGCATCACAGACAAATTCTATCAAACATTTAGAAAAGACTTAACACCTATCATTTTTAAACTCTTCCAAAAAGTAGCAGAGGGCGCAGCACTCCCAAACTCATTCTGTAAGGCCACCATCACCCTGATACCAAAACCAGACAAAGATGTCACAAAAAAAGAAAACTACAGGCCAAAATCACTCATGAACATAGATGCAAATATCCTCAACAAAATACTAGCAAACAGAATCCAACAATACATTAAAAGGATCATACACCATGTTCAACTGAGGTTTATCCCAGGAATGCAAGGATTCTTCAATATATGCAAATCAATCATGATACACCATATTAACAAAATGAAGTATAAAAACCACATGAGAATCTCAATAGATGCAGAAAAAGCTTTCGACAAAATTCAACACCCATGTATGATAAAAACCCTCCAGAAAATAGGCATAGAGGGAACGTACCTCAACATAATAAAGGCCATATACAACAAACCCACAGCCAACGTCATTCTTAATGGTAAAAAACTGCAACCATCTCCTCTAAAATGAGGAGCAAGACAAGGATGCCCGCTCTCACCACTATTATTCAACATAGTTTTGGAAGTAACTATGCAATCAGAGAAGAAAAAGAAATAAAAGGAATACAAATTGGAAAAGAAGAAGTAATGCTGTCAATGTTTGCTGATGACATGATACTCTGCATAGAGAATCCTAAAGATGCTACCCGAAAACTACTAGAGCTAATCAATGAATTTGGTAAAGTAGCAGGATACAAAATTAATGCACAGAAATCTCTTGCATTCCTATACACTAATGATGAAAAATCTGTTAATGAAATTAAGAAAACACTCCCATTTACCAGTGAAACAAAAAGAATAAAATACCTAAGAATAAACCTACCTAAGGAGACAAAAAACCTGTATGCAGAAAACTATAAGACACTGATGAAAGAAATTAATGATGATACAAACAGATGGAGAGATGTACCATGTTCTTGGGTTGGAAGAATCAACAGTGTGTAAGTGACTATACTACCCAAAGCAATCTACAGATTCAGTACAATCCCTACCAAACTACCAAAGGCATTTTTCTCAGAGCTAGAATAAAAAATTTCACAATTTGTGTGGAAACACAAAAGACCCCAAATAGCCAAAGCAATCTTGAGAAAGAAAAACGGAGGTGTAGGAATCAGGCTCCCTGACTTCAGACTATACTACAAAGCTATAGTAATCAAGACAATATGGTACTGGCACAAAAACAGAAATATAGATCAATGGAACAGGATAGAGAGCCCAGAGATAAACCCACACACATATGGTCACCTTATCTTTGATGAAGGAGGCAAGAACATACAATGAAGAAAAGATAGCCTCTTCAATAAGCGGTGCCGGGAAAATGGGACAGCTACATGTAAAAGAATGAAATTAGAACATTCTTAACACCATACACAAAAATATACTCAAAATGGAGTAAAGACCTAAATGAAGGCCAGACACTATAAAACTCTTAGAGGAAAACATAGGCAGTACACTCTATGACATAAATCACAGTAAGATCTTTTTTGACCCACCTTCTAGAGAAAGGGAAATAAAACCAAAAATAAACAAATGGGACCTAATGAAACTTAAAAGCTTTTGCGCAGCAAAGACAACCATAAGCAAGACAAAAAGACAATCCTCAGAATGGGTGAAAATACTTGCAAATGAAGCAACTGACAAGGGATTAATCTCCAAAATATAAAAGCAGCTCATGCAGCTCAATATCAAAAAAGCAAACAACCCAATCAAAAAATGGGCACAAGATGTAAATAAACATTTCTCCAAAAAATACATACAGATTGCCAACAAACACATGAAAGGATGATCAACATCACTAATCATTAGAGAAATGCAAATCAAACCACAGTGAGGTATCTCCTCACACCACTCAGAATGGCCATCTTCAAAACATCCACAAACAATAAATGCTGGAGAGGGTGTGGAGAAAACGGAACCTTCTTGCGCTGTTGGTGGAAATGTAAATTGATACAGCCACTATGGAGAACAGTATGGAGGTTCCTTAAAAAACTAAAAATAGAACTACCATACGATCCAGCAATCCCACTACTGGGCCTATACCCTGAAAAAACCATAATTCAAAAAGAGTCATGTACCAAAATGTTCATTGCAGCTGTATTTGCAATAGCCAGGACATGGAAGCAACCTAAGTGTCCACTGACAGACAAATGGATGAAGAAGATGTGGCACATATATACCATGGAATATTACTCAGCCATAGAAAGAAACAAAACTGAGTTATTTGTAGTGAAGTAGATGGACATAGAGTCTGTTATACAGAGTGAAGTAAGTCAGAAAAAGTAAAACAAATACTGTGTGTAATACATATTTATGAAATCTTAAAAAAAAAAAAGGTTCTGAGGAACCTAAGGGCAGGACAGGAACAAAGACACAGACATAGAGAATGGACTTAAGGACACGGGAAGGGGGAAGGGTAAGCTGGGATGAAGTGAGAGAGTGGCATGCACATATATACACTACCAAATGTAAAATAGATAGCTAGTGGGAAGCAGCCGCATAGCACAGGGAGATCAGCTCGGTGCTTTGTGACCATCCAGCGGGGTGGGATAGGGGGGTGGGAGGGAGATGCAAGAGGGAGGGTATATGGGGATATATGTATACATATAGCTGATTCACTTTGTTATACAGCAGAAACTAACACAACATTGTAAAGCAACTAATGATGTTTAAATTTTTTTTTAAATTAAAATAAATGTTAATCACATTTAAAACATACGTTCACCGCAAAATCTTTACTGGGATTTGACAAACATGGCACCATGATCTAGCCAGGTTGACACATACAATTAAAATTAACCATCTTACTACTCAAAATATTATGTAGTCATTAAAATTTCAATAATCTGATAATAGAAGGGAAACTGTTTCCAGTACACTGGTAAATACAAAAGTAATGGAAGTAATATACAAAACCTGATACTTATGTGAATTGTTTCTATTTTAAAAGTTTTCATGATGGAAACAAATGGAATTTTTTCTCTCTTATAACACCTTTGAGTTTTGTACATTTTCTAAAATGAGTATTTATTATGTTTTAGAGAAAGATAAATGTTAGATTCAAAATTGGTTCAAACGTAATTAAACCAAAGGGGAAAAAATGATTCATACCCTATATTTAAAGCATTTAAAAGCAGCACTGTGCAGCTCACCTTCTCTGTGCCTTTCTTGCTCATTGTGGTGTGCTGAATTATGCCAACCCTAGTTTTATAGGTTGAAGCCCTAACACCCAGTACCTCAGAAAGTGACTACCTTTGGAAAGAGGCTCTTTAAAGAGGTAATTAAGTTGAAAGAATGTCATTAGGGTGGATCCTAATCCAATCTAACTGGTGTCCTTATAAGAAGGGGAAATCTGGGGACAGGCCATGTGAAGACATAGGGAGAGGAAAGCCAACAAAAAGTCAGGGAGACAGGCATGAGAAGAAACCAATCCTGCCATCACCTTGATCTTGAACTTACAGCCTCCAGAACTGTGACAAAAATACTTCTGTTGTTTAAGCCATATGGTCTGCAGTACTTTCTTATGGCAGCCCTAGCAAAGGAATACACTCACACTCAGCATGAATCCTGCAGGGGACTGCTATACTGCTCTTTGTTACACAGGTAGCGTGGGAATTCAGGCAGCCTCCTTGCTTTTTTTATATCCAAGAATGTTTTTTACTTTTAAAAGTTGCCTCTGTAGGGTTTGGAGATGAATCTGTGAAAATATTTTGCAAGGAAACACCAGCAAGCCCACATGCTCCACACGGGTTGTCCTACCCTGGCATATGCTCCTGTGATATTCAGTGTTTGATTCCCTCTGCAAGTGTAGCAGTGCTGTGGTAGGATTTATGGTTTCGGTGCAGCATTGTGTGTATTGATGGATTGTTTGGCTAGGTGTTTTGCAGTATTTTCTTTGTTTCCAAAGGTATACTTAACCACACTGCTAGCTACTCGCCATTGTTCAACTTAGCTCCCTAACAATGGAATCTACTCTTTTTGATATATGACATCTTTGAGGAGCAATTTGTAAAGCACTGTGTCCACACGTTCGCAAACTTTCTAAAAGAAAAATGTTACTCTGGATATATTGAATGACCTTGGGGAAATCATAAAAGTGATCTGTGAGAAATGACGTCATGAGTCATCCTTTCACCTTAACTTAGAATTATGAAAAACATTCTAGATCAAGATTCTAATAACATCTGTTCCATATACTTGCATGGATGTTACAAAATTGTCTATATTGGCATTGGCCCCTGCAGTGCTTTATACACAGTACTGCATTTTGAGTCAAAATGATGCTATCTCAGAAATAAAAGTAAGTTTGAGAGTAACAATGTAGCTGGAAAAGGGTAGCTCTAAGACTGGTCATTGGAATTCTTATCTGATTTACATTCTATCTTCCACTTAGCACATATGCTTAAAGAGTTCCTGAGCAGGTTTACTAAACTTCATCACACATTCAATAAATCACTCTATCTTTCTCTCCATTTTTTTTTTAGCCTTTACAAATTTTATAAAAGTGAAATAAAAGCAAAGCATTTTGATTTGTAAATTTTTAAAGCAGAAAACAAAGTTAATTGCAAAGTTATATATATATCCCTTCCAACTTTATATGTATATATATACATAAACTTTCCCAATGCCCACCAAGTTTTACAATACAACTGTTAACACAGGTAATATACAATTAAGGAAATTAAATACATAGAGGCATCACCATTGCAAAAAAGTAAGGACAAATTTCAGTTATTTATGGGAAACAGTTTTAGAAGTGGCTTGAAATCACTAACAGCCACTAAAGTAACCCTAAGACAAGTGATTTGGAACCTGCAGTATCAGACAGCAGCCCTCAGAGTTTTATACTGTTCTCTTTCTGTCTGCTCTTTCTGACAGAAATGTCCATTTTACTATTCTGTAGTGAAATTCTGTTGTTTGAATATTTTTCCAGTTCTCATACACTTTAATTATGATAAAAATAAAATGATTATACATAACCCTCAAGTGATATTTTAAACTAGTGGAACATTCCTTATCTAGTTTTGAGGAATTTTAAGAAAGTTTGTTTTTTGTTTGTTTTTTGCCTGTAAAAATTATTTCTAAGGGTTCTGATTCACCAAAAGCATTTGGTTTGTGTGTGTGTGTTAGTTATTGAACATTATAACGTATGTCTAGATCAATAGCAGCAGGAATTTATTAGATAGTTCACTCTTGGGATGACAAAGACCTTAGTAATAAATGGGAAGTTGGTTGGTTGGTTCTAGATCTAGGGATTGAGTTTCCCTGGGTGCCATGTTCTGCAGCCTATGTTTTAACCATGTATTTATATCCATTATACACTATTTAGCAATAACTGAAAATGCTGTTAATCTAAAATTAAATCTATAGGTTTCTCATTAAAAACATGTGTCTCTAATTGCACAGAAATAACATTTCTGATATATATTTTCACTACTGTCATCACATTTGTATGAGGATAAAATTCTTGACATTTTATTTTCTTTCATCCTCCATTTGAATTAATCACTGATTCCTTGTATTTCCACCTTATAAATATCCTTCTAAACCATTCACTAGTACCAACTTATTACTAGTTACTACTATCTGTCACCTGACCTAAACATAAAAAACCCCGACTGGTTTACAAGCATGTACTGTCCTTACTCAAATCTGTTTGCTATAAATTGATCACCCTTCTGCTTTAAAATGCTGAAATGATCATCTTTAGTGCTTCCAGCAAAGACTGTTTCCTTTCCTTTAGCATGATTTTCAAAGTTCTATGCCCAGAATACCTCTTCTCTATCACCTCATACACGCTCCTGTAGATCTATACCTTCTAGTGACACTAGACTGTCTGTTCTATAACTGATCATGGCCCTCCTGTCCAGGACACCTGCATGCTATTTCTCTCCCTGCACAACTCTTTTTTTTTTTTTAACATCTTTATTGGAGTATAATTGCTTTACAATGGTATGTTAGTTTCAGCTTCACAACAAAATGAATCAGTTATATATATACATATATTCCCATATCTCTTCCCGCTTGCGTCTCCCTCCCTCCCACCCTCCCTATCCCACCCCTCCAGGTGGTCACAAAGCACCGAGCTGATCTCCCTGCACAACTCTTGATTTAGGAATATTTTCAGTTCTCTAGCACTGATATTGCAGTAGATCAGACACAAATACATGGGCTTATTTCCTAGGTTTCCTTTCTATCCAAACCGAGAGTCAACACATTTGTGTTCTTTGGTGACTGTAAATTTAAAGTGAAGTAAAAGTCTCAATTAAGTGGTGAATCAATTTATTAGAAGCCAGTAGTTTCTTTTGGGGACACCCTCCTGAAAATACTTCCTCCAAAAATCTCTGCAGTAAATCCACAAAAAACATTCAGATGATTTTAACTTTCTACCTGGAATCAGAGACCCCAGCTAACATTTACTGACTTTACAACTCAAGAGAATTGCCTGTAATTTCTAGTTATAAAGTCTCCACCCAAATTTTCTCAATTTTGAGTTACTCTCATTAAGAATTATTATTCTCATCTTAATAAAGCTACTTAGAATTATCCATGCATGCAGTGATATGCAGGGCATAAGACTTTGATAGAAATGCCTTGCTGAAAATAAGAAAAATGTATCCAACATAATTTCAAATTATTTTGTATATAAGTATGGTTTAGTTTAAGTTTAGATATAATGAAAGATAATTCTTCTGTCTCTCCTTCATATATATTTATTTATATATATATATTATAATTTTACTTTTCTCGCTTTATTAATTCTAGGGTATAATCTTAAAATAGAATAGCTACCTGTTTGGATAACTTTTTCATTCCTTTTGCAGTTGTGCTACAGCACAGGTAACACAGATGGACAATCTTAGAATAGTGTATATTAGTAGTACAAATGTACATTTTATTTATAATCCAAATCTACTGTTTTATGGTTGTTTTATTACTTCAATTATTTTTTCCCAAAATTCAAAGCTCCAGTGAAATTTTTGGTTCCCAGGATAAATATGATGTCTATAAGCTGGCAGCTACCAGTAGACACCAACAATTCCAAACTCATATGTTTTCCTTTGTTATATTTTAGAATAAAGACAAAAGTGTAAACATATTGACTGTGCTATTTTTATTAGCTGTGACAAAAATGTGTACATAGTTTTGACTATTGCATGCTATAAAAACAATAACAACATATTGATGATGTGAAATAATATAAATTTCAAATTTGAAAATTACATTCAAAATACACATTTTTTATAAAAATTAAAATTATTTTTGATGTTTTTAAAAATGTATTTTTCACCTGTGTCAGTGTTTTCTCCTTTCTTTGTTTTTAATCTTTTAAAATATCTTTTCATTTGATAAAATGTGTGAATATTTAAATTAATTACTGCTAAGTGTAAGTGGTCTCTTACTGAAACTCTTTTCTATCTTCATTATATTCACTGTTCCATTCTCCCAGTCAACTCTTTTATATCATCTCTCTTTTCCTTAAATTTGAATATCTCCTCTTTCATTACCCCTTTCAGCTTATTTCTACTTATTTGAGAAAAGAGAAACAAAAGAGACCATCCACATGCTTTTGCCACTGCATTTACCATTCTAGTTGCACTTGTGTTTATATTCTGGGTTCTTTTGCTTGTGTCTGATAAGGAATGGATTAAGACCAGTCATTCCACTTGTTGATATTGCAGGAGATCTCATTACTCCTTGTTTATGACAGGACAATTCCAGCAACTTTTCTCATTCACCTGACTCTCTTTTCAGTAAATTGAATTAAAATAAGTATGTCTCTATGGTTTTCTGTGCAATCCAGTTAAATTCAGCTTTCCCCAAAAACAAATTTTATCCAAGGCTAATCCTTACCTCCAAGTTGCTGTTTCCAATGGCCAATACTCAGTCTTAATCTTACTTGATCTAGATGCAATGCTCCTGCCTTAGAGGAATATTTTCTTCTTCCTCCTGCCCTCCATTGTCTCTTACTCCTTCTCTTACTTACCTGGATGTTCCAAGTGTTTACTTTCCCCTTTGCTGATTTCTCTTAGTCTCTTCACATGTAAGAGTTTGAGTGATACAGGACTGCTTCTCTATCAACACTTTCTCTAACAATGATTCACAATATCGTATGGGCTTAAAGCCAATCTGTATATTGATGTCTTCATTAAAATTCAAACTCCAATATATAAATGCCTCTTAACATCTCCACCTGCATTTATCTCAAATCTAACAAGTTCTAAACCAAAATCATGTCTCCAAACCCCCAAATAGCCCCTCCTAAGTGTTCTCAGCTGGCTAAATGTTAGCTCAAGCTACAATCTAATTATTATTGTAATAACCTCCAGACTGTGCTGTCTCACCTTTGCCTTTTTTTCTCTCTATAGTTTGCTCTCCATGCAATGGCCAAGGTGAACTTTTTAAAACCTCTTAAATTGTGCTCTTTTCAAAACCCTGCAGTGGCTACCCAGGTCACTTAGAGAAAAAAACATCTTTAAGAAACTGTCTTCCCAGAACCCATTGCCAGGGAGCTGGCCTCCTTGAATTGGCCAGTTACACTTCTGATTCAGCTTGTTTGCACTACTTTATTATAGAAGCCTTCCCAGACCACTCTGTGCAAAACAAGCCCTCCCCAACCATTCTTTTTTTTTCTCTTGCTTTATATTTTTTTACATCATTTTTCACCATATGACCTACTAATAACCTACCTACTTATTTATAAATCTTTCCCTTAAACAAGAAATGACAGCTCTCTGAGAGAAGCCATTGTCTTGTGTATGTATGTATACACATATATGAATATAAAATAAATAATGAATATTTGAAAAAATATATATACTATACAATGGTTAATTTATTACATTTTATTTTTGTTTTCGTTGTATTTTGAATGAGAGTCAAATAGGTAATTTTGAAAATTACATTTCTAATATATCATAAAAAATAAAAAGAAATGATTGTGACTTCCAAAATATTGTTTGAGCAAAATAAAATGCATTGAGAAAATAATTTAAGTTTTTCTTTCCTCCTGGATGGTATGGAAATACCATCTGGCTCCTAAAATATCACCACCTAAATCTGTTGATAGGATGAAGCTGAGATATTGATTAAGGGAAAATACCACCTTACAAAACTTTGGAGGTGTCTTTCGGGGTGGTGTGGGGGAGGAGGTCAGAATTTATTAAGAATTGTAAGTTTGGCTTAAGACAGTCTTTAAATGTGGGGACTTATAAGGATTGGGTAAGACTCACATCCAACAGTCCAGAATTGATGGAAACAGCCAGGCAAGGATTTTGAGAAAAGTATTCAAATAATCTTAGGGTGTAAATTGTTTGTTGAAACTTTCCATTAAAAAGTTGATGGTTTTCCAGGAAGTTCCTAATGAACCATGGAACCATTGCTGGGGCAGAACAGTTCTGGAAGAGTAAAGAAATACTAATAATGACAGTGGGATTGCAAAATTATGTTAATGCAGACATTAAGGTGTGACTTAGATTTCCAGTGTTCAGTCTGAGTGTGGGCTAGACAATTTTGAGGCATTCTTTATGGGATAAGTCTAGTTCACAAAGTAATGTTTTTACCTAATTATTGAAATGTTACCCAGTTCACAGGATTATTACTCTTTTAAGCAGTCCAACTCTCATTTCTTTGTGCTTCTAATTCCCTGGGAGTTTTTCTCCATATTCCCAAAATAGTTTTATTTAACACTAAACTGTGTCTATTTTCCAAATAAGCATTTGTAGCCTATTGCTTAAAAGAAATCTGAATTTTTACAGTATGGTTAAATACTTTTGAATCAACAAAAAATTACAATTATAAAACAATTATCCATTTCTTCTTGACAATGTATCAAAATATGTTTTCTATTTTATTGGTAATGTTTCTCAATACATATTCATTTATCAATGAATTTGTCATATTTATATAGAGTTAATGTAAGAGTTGGAATAATTATCTCTGAAGTGGAGACAAATTTTAAGACAAGAGTGCTTTTAAAACATATATTTTTTCTATTTTTAAATTTGTCTATGTGGGAAAAATAAGATGCTCCATGGTACCAACACTGCAGTCTCTCTTCTTCCTGTGATCCTTCTCCTAGGTTGTAGAAAATTTTAACATCTTTGACATCTTGGAAGAGGGAGAGTTGAATCAACTTTGAAATGTTTTCCACATTCTTGAATCATTAAGGGCAGGAATTTTATTGTTTCCTTCAGATCTGGTGGTACCCCTGATGCATTTGTTAAGTGAAGGCATGGTGCTGTAATTAACTGTGGTATTTGAGCTGGAGAACCACTTTACCTCGATGAAACTTACAGCAAATAAAATTCAACTCTCTCTGATTGTATAGTAAGAAAAACAAGTTCTTCCTACTTCACTGGCTTTGTAATGGTCAAATTGAATAGATCTGTAATAATTTTGTACTTCATGAAAATATTTCCAAATATTTATCCCTCTTCTCTCTCATACAGATTGCACCTCATACAAAGCAATCTCCACATCTCTACTCTTTAGGGTTTGGCCTGTCTTATCGTGAGTCTTATTTTTCATCTAGTTGTTTCTCCGACACTAAACTTCTCTGTTAACTGAATGTATCTGATCCTCTACGACACTTCAGAAAGCTACTGACCTTGTGAGAATCAACTCTATACAGTAGTGCAGGGAGATAGTGGAAAGCACTACTGTCCTAATAACCACCACTTTACCCATTAGGATGCTGCATTTTGTTTTTGTTTTATTGTTTTGTCGGCAATTCTTTATTCTTTCCTACCATCCCAAGACCTATTTTTCTCCTCGAAATATCAGTTCCATATTTCTTCCTTAGTTGAAGTATTACAGGTGTCCCAGTTTCACAAAGTTATACAATTATAGTGCAGAATCCATTTACTTCCCAGTAATTGGAGTACAACCATCACAGCGGGAATAAAAGCAAGGCTTACGGTTCAGAGTACAAAACACAGTCCTATCATACAGCTTGTTGTAAAAAGGGTAGAAAGCGACTTGGCCTCAGTGACTCTCTGAGCTTCAGTGTAGAATTTTAATTGCAGTTTGTCTTGCAATAAAAGAGCATGTTCTGAACACTTTTGAATAGAACCAATTCTAAAACCAAATTGTCTCCACATTATGATTTAAATTGATATAGCTTGTGTTTCATGCCAGAAAAAGGAGGCAATCTACAGGTAATATTATGTAGTTAGGTAGTAAGCGTAGTTACTGAAATCACAGGCAATGTTGAAATCAATTCAATTTCATTGTGAAAATTTCCTGTTTTAATTCATGATGACAAACAACACAAATAATGTGTTGTCTGACCTATTTTTTCTTCTGATAGCCTCATACTTCTTTTAAATGATGAGGGATGTACCTACACTGGTTAATACCACTACCACAATCCCATCTAACAGTCCCAAATTGGAATTACTTTTCTTAAGAATGGGCAATTACCTATAACTCATCTCTCCAACAGAAGGAAGCATTTCTTGTTTGTGGTGAATACTATATTCAAACAAAGACTACCATTTTTGTGCTGGGCATTCATTTAAATATATATCATTCTAAAATTCACATAGATAGATAACAAGTCAAACTCTATAATTTCCTCCTTAAGAATTTCTCCTCAATATTACTTCCTAAATGTAAGATAGTCATCAGTTTGTACACAGTTTACCTACCAACTGTGACATCACTTTTCTACCTATCAAATTCTTAGATCTATATTTTCATCTCTATTTCCCTAACATCTAAGGCATTCAGATTCACATATACAAACATGTAAGCCATTGCAGTCAGTTACTCAGTTCCGGCAACAGTAGTCTGGATATGATCTACCTGATTTATTTCCATAATTCTTTTTAATCATTTTTAGGTCAATTTCCTAGTTAAGGATCCATTTATTCATTCTGGCACCTACAATGTTTCAAGCCTATTAATAACTTCTGATTGTTTTTTCAGACTGATGCCAGTCATTTCAAAGACAAACTCCTAACTGCAGGCAATCCCCTACTTGTATCCTCAACCTAAATGGTCAGCTTGTCAGTGCATATAAATTTATTGATCTCTTCTTATGCCTGACTTATTTCCACCCCTGTACTTCCACTCCGGATTACTGTATGGTAATTGATGCTCTTAGAAATAATTCCTAGCTCCACAGTATAAAGAAGTGCATCTTAGGTATGTTGTTTCCTTTTTCATGACATAAAATTATCTATATCCTGTTGTCTTTCCAGAAAGATTTCATCATGATAAACTGCTTCATTCTTTCCACCCTCATCATTTTTGTTATGTTGACTGGAAATTTTTCACTGCATAAAATGTTATGGACTAGAGCTGCGTAAAATTTTCCAGGGGATGAGATATAATAAATTTTTTAGAAAGAAGTAAAACCAACTTATTCTGAATTATTATACATGCAAATGAACTTTCAATGTATCATTATATTCAAATGTATGTATATTACACACACAAGTTGGTTTCCAAATTATACTAATTATCTTTGTTTCAAAGGAAGTGAAGTTGAAAATGAGAGTTTAAAAGGGAAGGAAATATCTCAAATGCCTACTTTGATTAATTGAATGATATCTTTGCCTATATGGAATCAAAATAATGACCCAATTTAATATGTTAACTTAAGCAGTCATTTGATAAGGGCAATTCATTTAAAGCAGTTTCTTACCATCATGTAGCTGTTCTAATTGCCAGATTATTTAACAGAGTAGGGTTTATAGAAATAGACAACAGATTTATCTATAATCAAAAACACCTGTATATTTCAATTGTTTTGAAAGTATGACTTCAATTGTATGAATACATTTAAGAATTATGCAATAACGCATTTCTTTACATTAATTTGAAAATTATCCCATGCCCTTTTCCAAGTTCATTCAAAGTATGACTTATAAACTCAAATTAGTTATTTCCCTTAACCAGAGAATTGTTCAATATATTGCAGATAATTAAGTACAAAAAATTAGCTGGTACAATTTAGCAGTTGATTTCTCTTATCTCCCATAAATCTGTCTTGCCCTTTGTCACATTTTAGAAATCAATCAATTATAATAATTAATAATGTATATTTTAACTATTATAGTTTTTCTTTCAGAGTGAGGTTTTACTTTTAGACAAAGTACTACAATATATCTGTATTATTTGTAAATGGAAAGAAAAGTACCCCAACACAACAACAAAAACAGAGACAGTAAATAATTCTTATATTTTAAAATGAAAGAAAAATTGTATAAATATTAGGAGTTAAATTGTATCTCCAAGACATTTGGATACGATTGTTGTGACTGGCTGCCTAATAATAGTGATCTCTTAAATGATATAAAATATGTATGACATTCCTGAGCCCAATTCCAACTTTATGGACGATTACAGATATATATATATATTTTTTTTTTTTTTAACTTGGTTTTAAAATTTATTTATTTTTGGCTGCATTTGGGTGTTCGTTGCTGCACGCGGGCTTTCTCTAGTTGCGGGGAGCAGGGCCTACTCTTTGTTGCGGTGCGCGGGCTTCTCATTGTCGTGGCTTCTCTTGTTGCGGAGCATGGACTTTAGGCTCATGGACTTTAGTAGTTGTGGCTCGCGGGCTTTAGGCGCATGGGCTTCAGTAGTTGTGGCGCATGGGCTTAGTTGCTCCACGGCATGTGGGATCTTCCCAGACCAGGGCTTGAACCCGTGTCCCCTGCATTGACAGGCGGATTCTTAACCACTGCACCACCAGGGAAGCCCTACAGATATATTAATTTGACAAAATCTCCTTGCCCATATGTTCTGATAAAAGTTCCTTGCCTATATGTTCACATTTCCCAAATGTGGTAATTCCGCAGCAGATATCACTGTTGTTCAGTATAATTCTTTAATTCTACACAGTATACTACTAGAAATAGAGAAGTAACTATACCAAGAGACAAGTAACTCATCCTAATTCATTATATGAAGCCAGTAAAATCTTGATATCAAAATCAGACAAAACTATTACAAGAAATGAAAACCACAAACCCAGGTATTCATAAATATATGAGTATATATAAATATAAAGCAAAATATTAGCAAATTAAATCTGGCAATATGTAATAGACAGCAATACATCATGCCCACTTTGGGTTTATCCTAGTATATAAATATATTTTAAGGTTTAAAAAGCAGTTCATATAACCTCTTATACTTACAGATGTAAAAAACATAAGATCTTTTGGATAGATGTAGAAAAAGCAATAAACAAAATAAAGATAACTTCTAATGAAGTGCTAACAACATTCAGCAAACTAGAAATAGAAAATTGACAGCATGCTTGTGGATAATAGATATATTTTTAAAAATACCATTAAATTTATATTTAAAGGTCCATAATCAGGAACAAAACTAGATGTCCATTCTCACCACTTTCATTCATTGTTATACCCCTACACCTACACAGATGGTTGTATTTTGCTTAGGATGTGGAGGAACACAAATTCTCATTCACCGCTGATGGGGATATAAATTGGTACAACTATCTTGTAGAAGGATTACATAGAAATACTGCTCTGGGATTGAGAAACTGATTTTAAAATATATTTGGCAATAGAAAGAGCTAAGAATAGCAAAGGGTCACCTGAAGATTAGAAAAACATTTTCTTAGTTTTTTTTATTAGTCTGTTCTGTGTTGGAGTATGATTTTTGAGAAAAGTGCCAAGGTAATTCAAAGGGAAAAGAATAATTTAAAAACATAGATAAAATGCAAATTAATGAAACAGAATATAGATCAGGCCCACTGATATAAGGAGAGATAACATGAGGACAAAAGGCATTACAAAGAATATGGACAGGACCAACTTTTCAATAAGTGACACTGGCATGTCAGTGTAACTACACTAAAAAAATAAATAAAACACTTTTTTCTTTTTACTTTATCCCCCAACCTAAAAATAAATTTCAAATTGAATAAAAACCTATATGTGAAATAACAAATATAATAGTTTCATAATGTAATATGAAACTATTATATTTATTATGTCAAGAAAGGGAAAAAGTATTTAAGACTGAAAAGAAATGAAATGACAGAAATATAAATAGATTTTCTATATTTATCTTATGAATTATTATTCATAAATTTTCTCAGGAACGGAAGTAAATCAACATGCAAAGTGGGAAATATATTTGCAATGCATACAACTGACAAAAACAAAACTAAATTAAAGTAATATTAACCACATGTATAAGACTGTTACAAATCGGTAAGAAGACATATACTTCAACAGAGGAATATGCAAAAGATTTTAACAAGGACTTCACAAAATAGGAAACTCAAACGATTAGTGAACATTTGAAAACTGATCAACTTTGTGACTATACATGGGAATAAAACTATGACAACTCTGAAATAACATTACATGTACATAGATTTGTTTGTTTTTTTGAAGATATGGGACAACAGAGGTGGAGGGGTTATATTGGTAGAATTACTTTGAAAAAATTTTTAGCAAAATGTTATGGTGCCATTGCTGCTCTATCCCCTAGCCAGGTACAATCTAAAAACTCACAGAAATTAAACGAGTAATGTGTGCCATTGTCACATACTAGGATACACTTAAATAACGAATATTAAAAGTTACAACTACACATATTGACTTTAATAAACCTCTCAATCATAAAGTTCAACAAAGAATAAATATAGCTTGGTTTAATTTTAATGAAGTTCAAACGCAGGTGAAACCAAAGTGTATATTTTATATAGCGTATTATAACATAATTTGTACAACTGTAGAAAAAAGTAAAAGTCACAATGATGATTATTGCTAGACAAGACGGGATGTGATTAAGGAATTGTATTCCACAGGGTGAAGGGCAATTCTAAGATATTCTAGTTTGTAACCTTGTAGAAGATTGCATGATTTTTAAAAATTTTTTCCTATTCTTTTTTTTAACATCTTTATTGGAGTATAATTGCTTTACATTGTTATGTTCATTTCTGCTGTATAACAAAGTGAATCACATATATCCCCATAATGATTTTTTTTTTGTTTTTGGCGGTACGCGGGCCTGTCACTGTTGTGGCCTCTCCTGTTGCGGAGCACAGGCTCCGGACGCACAGGCTCAGCGGCCATGGCTCACGGGCCCAGCCGCTCTGCGGCACGTGGGATCTTCCCAGACCGGGGCACGAACCCGTGTCCCCTGCATTGGCAGGCAGACTCTCAACCACTGTGCCACCAGGGAAGCCCTATATTCTTTTAAAGCTAAAAAATTATCTATTGTACCTATAGCAATACTGTTTTTTTGTATCTATGACACTTCCATAAAAATTGTGTGAGTTTAACAATATCTGTCCTTTTAATCTACATTTTAGAAAACATATTGGATTATTACTACAACTTTTTTTGTTGATACCACAACTGGGTCTCTCTTGTATACTATAATTATCTCTAAGAAAATATTTTCTGAGTGTAGAAATGATTAAACTATTTTGCCTTCCTTAATGATTGCGAAAGTAATTACCTTCAAAAATATGTAGGCTACTTATTTACATATATGTATGTGCATATATATATATATATATATATATATATGCACCAGAAAGAAAAAAAAAAGAAATATATTCTATTTTGCACAATTTCCTATGAGCTTTGCAGAAAACTCAGCATTGTATGTGTACAATTTTTTTAAATTAATAACATGCTCCACAGAGTAGAATGAATCAAAAAGTCACTATTTTTCATTTTATTAACCAAAAAAATAACCCAGAATTTTGAATAAAATAGTTGATAAATGAAAAACCACAAGATCATTTCAAAAGAAGTACATTTCTAAATAAGAAAAAAACCCACCAGCATCACATAAAAAAAAAAAAGATAAGGACAAGAAACTAACTAAATGCATAAATATATACCAAGTAAAATTATTCATTTTAGATATATATTTTAGAGTAAGATAATGTATATGGAACACTTTTAGAAAGACTTAAATAAATTTATTATTTTTATTAAGAAAAATTTTTTAAAGAGACCTTTTAAGTCCATGGCAAAATTGAGGAAGAGGTACAGAGATTTCCCATATACCCCCTGCCCTACACATGCATAACGTTCCCCATTATCAACATCCTCCATTAACCTACGAAAGGGCATCTTGGTTGCCTCCAAATTTGGGCAATTAAAAATAAAGCTGCTATAAACATCCATGTGCAGGTTTTTGTGTGCACCTACGTTTTCAACTCCTTTGGGTTATTACCAAGGAGCACGATTGCTGGATCTTATGTTCAGAGTATGTATAGTTTTATAAGAAACTGCTGAACTGTGTTGGCTGTACCATTTGTGCATTCCCACCAGCAAGTTATATGAGTTCCTGTTGCTCCATACCCTCTACAGAATTTGTTGTTGTCAGTGTTCTGAATTTTGGCCATCCTCAAGGGTCTCGATTCTACAACCACAGCACCCTTTTCCAAATTTCTAAGTTCTAATAAGTACAAGTCACACTTTGGTTTTTCTCTTAGCCAGATCATAACTTATTTCCAGCAGTGACTATTTCCATGTTATAATGTTCAGTTTTCAATATTTCTTTCAGTTATGCAAAACCCAGTAAAGAAGTCTTAACATTCAATTCTCTCTCTTAAAATGCCTAGTGTGGTTTCTGTGTTCTACATGGACTCTGTATACTATAATGTTTTGCTTTTTCCATATTTCTCAAGGTCATAGCATCTTTGAGTGGAAGAATTGAATTGAAACTTTGGCACTGTGGCCAAAGAGCTCTTGCACCTAACATGTACTCTTTTGTTATGAGTTGTTTTGTATGATTTTCTCAAAATTATTAGTTTTAGATATTCTGCACTTAAAAATAACATGTTTTTGATTTGAGATAAATCAGATTAATAAGAAACAGAAATTTTACCCAATATCATGTGTTACTAATAATTTTGAGGGCACAAGCATCTGTAAAGTAAAGGAAAAAATAGAAATAAGTCAGAACAGCCAACTCAGCTTACCCATTCCTCACTTGCCATGTTAGTATATGCTGTGGCCCAGCATTTACATACCAGGTTGACAAATGATATTTTACACAATAGGGAAATAAAGAAACCTCTCCCATTTTACACTCTAGTAATTGAATTATTTAATAATATTTTGCAAAGAGTCAACACATAAACCAATAAATCCCATTTTTACTTAACATAAGAGTTCTAGAGACAATAGGTATATTCAAATAAAAACATTCCATAGATAAGGAATCTTTCACTTTTAAATATCATTACTCTATTTATTGTGAGATCTGTCAATAACACGTTTTTAAGGGAGTTTTATTGGACCACATTTTTCCCTGGTAAGTCTCCAAGGAAAAGGAAAAGGTCCACTGCTAATCTTTTCTTTCTCTAATAGTTGCTTAGACGTTTTGTTGTTTTAGTGGTATGCTTGCTTCTTATAATTTCAAGTGTATGGGATTTGGAGTTATTATACTTTCAGTGAAGCATAATTTTTCTTTTGTTCAATTAAAATTTGAGATTTAATCTATGCTCATTTAAACTATTGTTTTAAATTGTTAATATTTGGGGGTCTTTGATAACCTTGGTAAGATATTTTAAATTCTGAAATATGTATAAGATATACATACACATGTATATATGTGTGTATATACATACATATTAATATACAAAAATTAGTGGTAAGAAAACAATGAGCTCAAATAGAGTTAGACAGAATATTGCTCGTGGCACAGAAGAGAACACGAACTTCATGTTCATGTTAGATTCCTTTGTTCTCCAAGTCTGGCGGGAACAATGCAGAGTATGTCTGGATGCATAGTTAGCACACTCACAGTTGAGGAATACTCAGCTTAGGGACCCCTGATCTTACCAGACTGTTGACAAACCTGACCACGCTTTGAGCATAAGGAACATTTTATACTTTTTCCCCTGGAATATAAGCAGACCTCCTCTAGAAGAAGCAAGAAGACTTGACCTGAAATATCACCACATACAAATACCTTCACTGCCCCACGTGGAGACAGTGTTTCTAGCTTTTAAGACTGAATGTCTAGACTTGTAGAAGTGCCAGAGAGACATGGAGAATGAATCTCCCAGCAGAGATACAGGATTATGATATATAATGTGGAAAAGTGATACAGGGGCATCTTCTGTCTTCTGGAGCATCAGTGACCCTGACGTCTATCCCTACAAATACACAGTGTGCTTGAATATAATAATCAATGTAATTTTTTATTTCTTTTCAGAGCATATATTGAGGATCAGTTTCATCCTAGACTTCATTTTAAACAATATTAGAATCACAGAAAGCATAAGGATACTAAATCGACCCAGAGTAAAAATAAAATCTTCGTTCTATATCCACATATCTCATTGATTAAGAAATTTGCTAAGTAAACCACTCAGAAAATGACTGGTTTTGATATTTGATTTTGATATGGAGAGGAAGCACTTTACCATCAGAAATGGTCCTTGGAGATCAGCTTGCTGGCTTCCTATGAATTTACTTATCCTATGTATCTCCTGTGCTTTACCAGTAAAACTTCTTATCTCTGCTAAAAATAGTTCACATAACAACAAAATTTATGTTGGGCAAATATTATATGTTCTCCAGACTTTATGGTTCTGGCATTTTCTTCAAAAGGCAGTAAAATATGCAAATGTATCCACAGTCCTACACATCTATGGCATCCCGTAGAAACAATCTGGTGGTACTTTCTGAAATGCAAATCCCAGATGTCATTAAATACAACAAGCCACATTTCTTTTACTCGGTTGAGAGAAACCTGAAATGTGAGATCTAGTACAAATATAAAATGGTTAATATCCCTGAATGAGAAATAAAAAGCATAATGAATTAAAGTGTAATGTAACTGAGGGAAACCACATTAAGAATGCATTGGACTAACATTGGAATTGGGATATTTACTGAAAAATACAAAACTAATGGTGCATTCACATCTCATGTTTCTGCTTTTTACTTTTTCCTCCTTTTTATGACATTACATTTCTGGGAAAAAAAAACCTAAAAATATTTCTACTATACGTGAATAAATTTGGAAATTTCTTGACTCCCAAATTCTTAATTCTAAAACTACTCTTGAATGATGAATTATCTGGTCTGATTATTTATTTTCAAATCACATAAGACTGTTACTTGTAGTAGCTTAGAACATTCATTCATTGAGAGCAATGACGGGATCTAAACTGGAAGAACTGGGCATGGGGTAAAGGTGATCTTCATTAATTCCTGTTCACATTTCTTCTTGTCTGTTTCTCTCTAAGGTCTGTGTTAGATAGTAGCTTCCTGGTGGTAAACTCCAGTAATTTGCCCTGTCTCATAATGAGTAAGATAATTTCTATAAGTGTTGGTCCAATGTCTGGCATATACTAAAAACATTAATACAAATATCAATTTATTTTCTCATAGTTCCATTCTGTTCCCACTCAAGAATGTGGAATCCAGTGTCTTTTTTTTTTCCTTACATGCATAAAATATAATGGATTGGACATGTTCATATGCAAGTATTACTAGATTTCTTTTGTATGAAACTTGTGACTCTTCAGGTAATATTAAGCCCTTTTCCTAAGCACCTTCGAAAATATATCATGGGGAAAATAATTTGGTTCTTACAAACACTGTTTAATCGTTGTCATATGAGCTTTAACAGAAAAATATATTTAAACAGTGAAATCATTAAAAAATAAGAGATTTTAAAAACTAAGGAAAATATTTCAATTCCCCTGAAAATGAACAGATTTTTAAAAAAATTATAATTGTGGTTTCTTATCATTTTGATATCACCAGAACCAGAGTTGAGTAATAGATTTGCTTGCTAAAGCTTAATATATTTACAGACTCTTATTGTGATAATCTCTTGGCTGTGGTTTCCAGTGTTTTTCTTATGATGTAGGATTTTATATACAAGTTTCTTTACATAGCCCAATGCCTGTCTCTTGGCTAGTGTGAAATTTCTTAGAAGCTTTCGGTAGTCCTGAGAGATGGGTCTTCTTTCTCTTGTGTTGTTAGTTGAAGAGCCATTGTAGGAGCAGTAGCAAATCCCAGGTCGGGGAGTTGTGCCATACTGAGGTCAAAACTCAAATTTCCTATTCAAGTAAGAATAAAGACAAACTGAAGGTTTGAAAGAAGCATAAAACGGAGAATGAAAACAGCTATGTATGAACATATTTGAAGCAAAATCTGTGGTAGAAATGTTCCTAAGTCAAAAAGGAACGGCCCCAGAAGTTGTTTTGTAGTACTGATACATACTGAAACTCTAAGAGTAACTGAGGAAATCCATGAAGCACTCATCTCCTGCTTTACTAGTGACCCCACGTTAAATAAACCTTGATGTAGCAAAGACAACTTTTTGATCTTCCTTAGTGCTGCTTTACTTCCCAATTCTCTTTCAATACCCCACAGTCTCTAGAAATAAAAATCATGAAGTGATAAGCAAAACTGATATCTTCCTAGACATTTTAAAATACAGTTCTCAGAAGCTGCTCTTCCAGAAGAATCATTGGACTGGAACCTACTTCCCAATGCATTCCCCTAGAGAGGGATCATTATCTACAATAAAGGCTGGTACATGGGACATATAATTTCCAACTAGGACCAAAGATTGCATTTCATGTCTGACAGAATCCTTGGTTACAAGAACTAGAAACTGACTTTAGGTATCTGAAGCAAGGTAATACAATTTATTAGAAAGATATTGAGAGAGTCGAGAATTTGTCGAGACTAATGAGGCCAATCTTATAAGTCAGATATCTGTAGTTCCAAAACTCAAAAATTAAAGAACGTTTAAGGAGGACCAGATTGCTGAAAACACTCTCTCCACTGCTATAGGACATAGCTGCTATCTGACATCACTATTGGTGCAATTAAACACTCTTTCAGTTATTGAAAATGAAAGCTAACTGGTTTTTCTTTAAAATATTTTACAGCTTTATTAAAGAGTAACTGATATTCAATAAACTGCACATAGGTAATGTATACAGTTTGATGAGTTTGGACATATGCACATACCCATGATACCATCACCACAATCAAGGTACTGAAGATATTCATCACCTCTAAAAGTTTTCTTATATCCCTCTGTGTTTTGTTTGTTTTGTTTAAGACCACATAACATAAGACCTACCTTCTTAACCAAATGTTGGGTGCACAATACCATCTTGTTTATTTCAGGCATGGTGTTGTTCAGTAGGTCTCTAGGGCTTATTCATCTTGTGTGATTGTAACTTTATACCCATTGACCAGCATCTCCCCATTTCCCCTTCCCTCCATCCCTTAGCAACTACCATTCTGTTCTATAAATTTAATTATTTCGGATAACTGGTTCTTTATTTTTGTATCACTCATTCCAGATATATAGCTGAAGGCTCTCAAATCCCATCTTATAGGTGAAGAAATAGGGACACAAGAAGTAAAGGTCCTTTCTACATTTACACAGCTAGAAGTGTCAGGGGTAGGACTGAAAAATGAGATTCTGGTTTCAGACTCCAACTTCCTAAAAAATGCATGATAAGTATTGAATCACACTATACATTAAATGTTCCATTATCAGTAAAACGTATTTTCAATGTGTAAATTTCATCAATTGGATATGAATACGAAGTGCACACATCAGGAAATAAAAATATTCTCTTCCTGAAGTATATCACAAGGACCAACTGCAATAAAATTCTCTAGAGATTGGTAACCTATGGATTTCAGTGATCCATTCAAGACTACTTAATCAAAAATTATATGATTAAGATGTAAGTTTAGCAAGTACTTGAAGAAGTAGAGACAAATGTAAATCTTGAAAACACCAAATTTCCCTTTGTCACTTAGTAGGCCAAAATTGGAATAAAAACAAAACATATTTTTATTACTTTAAAATAAACTGGCAGCATAGCTGCTAAGATATTTTATAATAACTCATCAATAATAGGATTGTTTAAAAATTGTTATAGAAAATCACCATGATAAAATCAACTTCTTTGCTTCTAATAATTTATGCTTGATATGCATTATGAGAGTAATATTAATGTGCAAGATAATTCAAGCAGCCTGATTGATCTCATTAACTAGTCATCAAATTAACTTCAAATTCATGGGGTCTGGGTTTCCCTGGTGGCGCAGTGGTTGAGAGTCCGCCTGCCGATGCAGGGGACACGGGTTCGTGCCCCGGTCCGGGAAGATCCCACATGCTGCGCAGTGGCTAGGCTCGTGAGCCATGGCTGCTGAGCGTGCGCGTCCGGAGCCTGTGCTGTGCAACGGGAGAGGCCACAACAGTGAGAGGCCCGCATACTGCAAAAAAAAAAAAAAAAGGCTGCTTGGAATTTCAAATTCATGGGATCATTACCGGTTCTTTGTTTTTCTGGTTTCTTTTGCTTATCTTATTATTTCTCTTAGAAAGAGCAATACAAATATAGGAGAATGAACACACACACACACACACACACACAGAGAGAGAGAGAGAAAGATTTCTAAGGTAAGACCTTGGCGACAAACCTATAGGTGTGTGTGCAATTTTTTCTTCAACACCATGTTTGCTGAAGAGATCCCCAAAGAAATCAAATCTCCTGGTTTGTTAAAAATATATTTTTTCTTGGAAAGATAACATTTGAGCAAAGTAACACATTTTATTTGTAAAACCGAAACAAAAATAGTAGAAATATTAAGTAACAATATCAAGTGACAAATAATTACACTAAATATTTTATGTTTATCTGGTGTCTCCTTTTACCATTTAAAATTTTTTTGATTTGAGTTTTATCCCATTATGTATGCATATAGCATTTTAGAGGATCTATTTTTTGTTTTGCCAAAATTGAAAAACTTCAATTTTTGATCAGAGGGTTTTACCCTTTTACCTTTATCTTGATCATCATTATACTATTATATAAGATTAACTATTATTTGTATTTTCTATTAATCATACTTTATTTCTTTGTTCTTTTCTGAATTTAGTCTGTTAATGTGGTTTCTTTCCTGTTACTGCTGTGACATATGACCCCAAACAGCGTTAAAAAAACAAATTTTGTGTTAAAAAAACACAAATTAACCTTCTTATGGTCCTGGAAGTTAGAAATCTGAAATGGATCTCATTTGCCTAAAATCAAAGTGTTGGTAGGACTTTGTTCCTCTGGAGTCTCTATGGGTGAGTTTGTTTCTTTGTCTTTTCCAGCTTCTAAACACTGCCTTCATTACCCTGCCTCACTGCCACTTCCTACATTTTCAAGACCTGGAAAAGACTGCTGAGTCCTTCTTATACTGCATGACTCTGACACTCCTCGTCCGGGTTAAATCTCTCTCTACGTTTCTCTCTCTCTCTCTCTCTCTCTCTTTTTTTTTTTACGTCTCTCTTATAAAGACACTTGTAATTAAATTTGGGGCCCCCCCTGGATAATTCACTGTAATCTTCCCATCTCATGATGCTTAATAACATCTGCGAAGTCCCTTTGACCATGTAAGTTAACATATTCACAGGTTCCAGGAATTCAGACACTGACATTTTGATGGGAAATTATTCAGCCAACGATAAACTTAAATAGTTGGGTTTTTGTTTAGTTTTTTTCTCATATGATAAACCAACCTTTCATTCCTGGGAAAATACCACTTGGTAATGATATATTATGCATCTTGCATATTGCTGGATTTGAAATGTTATAAAATCAAATTAAGCACATTTGCATCTATGTTCATGAAGGTATTAGTCTATAGTTTTATTTTAAATACTCTGGTTTTAGTATCAGGATAATGCTGTCCTTGTCAAATGAGGCAGGAAATACTCCATCCTCTTTGAATTCAAGAGTTTATGTAGAATTTCTTTATATATATTTAGGAGAATTCAGCACAATATACAAAGTATAATACAACATGACCATGTATGATTTATACCTGGAATGCAGAATTTACTCAATATTCAAAATTAAGTCAATCAATGAAATTCCCTTTATTAGACAAAGATTTTTTATCTCAGTAGATGCAGTAAAATCACTTGAAAAAATTCAATACCTATTCATAATAATAAAAAAACTTAGCAAATTAGAAAAAAATTCTCAACTGGTGAGGGGGTAAACATATTGTATATTATACAATGGAATAAATCTGCTGCTTCTCACAACATTGATTATTCTCAAAATCATTATGTGAGAGTAAATAGACTGACATGTCATGGATATATGCTGCATAATTCTATTCATGTGAAGTTGATGTGTAAGCAAGATCTGATAGAAATAATAACAGCATTTGCCTCTGGATAATAGAGACTAACTTGAAGAAATTTTCCAAGGGGTAGAACATGTTCTATATCTTGAATGTATTTTTGGTTGCAGACTTCTTAAAATTTGTTAAAATGTCAAATTTTACACATACGATCTGTTTCTTTCACTGTACATATATTTACCTGAATAAAAAATATAAGCACATAAACAAAAGTTAGCAAGTAAAAAATAACACCAACTACCTGTGTGAAATAACACCAACTATCTTTGATTTACCAGCATGTTGGGAAGTAAACATGATTAAATTTTAAACTCTTCGTAGCCTGGGTTAATATTTGTTATGTGTACATATTTATTTCATGTGCATTTATATAAGTGAACTGCTCAAACATAATTACAGAATGAAATGTAGCTCTTTTATATAGATCACTAATAGCTCTTTTTATTGTAGAAATATTAAGGAATGAGAATAGATTTAATAAGAACATCTTTTTCCCATATTCTCAAATACATGGCTCTGCTATAAATAGGTTTCCACAGAAACACCTACTGCTTATCAAAGTTTGAGCCAAGAAACTCTCAAATGTACTTTTTTTGAATCCAACTGAAACTTTGTGATTGAAAAGTTTTCTTTCATCATTTTTTTCAATATTCTTTTAAGTTACCCAATTCCTCTGAATCTTCACCAAAAATCTCTATATTTGGGGGAAAATGCCTAGTGTTCAGTTCCCTCAAACCTTACTTTTCATTCTCTTGGCTTCACACCTCAACTAAAGCTTTAAAAAATCATTTTAAATTATAGTGTAATATACTAACCCTGTAGTATATTACAATAAAAGTATTGTAGCCCTAAACTAAATTGTACTAAAAATATTTCTGTACTAAGGTGCTCTTTCCATGTTTCTATTTCAATGATTTTGCCATAGTTGTTAATTTGTTGAAGGAGAAAAGAGCTGTGCTTATGACTCACCTTACCTAGGTCTTAGTTTTTTATTCATGAGATATTATATGGGTTAATGACAAGTAATTCAACATGTTCTACCTAATAATATAAAATGGAATAAATATTACAGAAGATGCAGGCACATTATGATTCATAGAATTTTACCAATTAGAAACTTGAAAAAAACATAAACATATTTCTCTCCAGTCCCCAAATCCAGTTATACAGAAAGTTTGCTTAATTCTGTGTCCTAAATCTTTCTAATACTCATCATATCATTTAAATATACTTCAGGTCCAATTATCTATTTCTTTACATTTACTTTCTTCTGATGAAACTCTGAGTTTTCATATCTCTCCCTGCATACATTCTACTATACAATAAATTTCCCTACATCTTCAAATTCTTCAGTGATTGTTTCTTATTTTCCTTTACTTAATCACTTTCCTCCTAAGCTGTTCAAATGATAATTAGGAACTGATAATCTTATAAAGCTAGAACAGACTGTAACATGATTTACTGTTATAATAACAGTAGGTATGGAAATAGTCTGCTGGTAATTAACAGATGTTGATAACATATATGAAGGCCTAACAAGTCAGGTTCTTTTAGGCTATAATCGTTTGTTATTACAAAAGAGTCAGACTGATAACCCATTAATTTAAGAAGGGAAATTAATCCAGGGATTTGTTTGCCATGTGAAAAGTTTAAAAATACAATTTGCATTTGGCTCGCTTTGTCTGATAAACTTCACACCAGAACTTTAAAATATGTGTGTTCAGGACTTCCCCGGTGGTGCAGTGGTTAAGAGTCTGCCTGCTAAGGCAGGGGACATGAGTTGGAGCCCTGGTCTGGGAGGATACCACATGCCGTGGAGCAACTAAGCCCGTGCTCCACAACTACTGAAGCCCGCGCGCTTAGAGCCTGTGCTCCGTAGCAAGAGAAGCCACTGCAATGAGAAGCCTGCACACCACAACAAAGAGTAGCCCCCTCTCGCGACAACTAGAGAAAGCCCACGTGCAACAACGAAGACCCAACACAGCCAAAAAAATAATTAATTAACTAATTTTTAAAAATGTGTGTATATAATTTAAATTGTTCACAGTTTGGTTTTTTTTTTTTGCGGTACGCGGGCCTCTCACTGTTGTGGCCTCTCCCGTTGCGGAGCATAGGCTCCGGATGCGTAGACTCAGCGGCCATGGCTCACGGGCCCAGCCGCTCCGCGGCATGTGGGATCTTCCCGGACCAGGGTATGAACCCGTGTCCCCTGCATCGGCAGACGGACTTTCAACCACTGCGCCACCAGGGAAGTGCTTTTCACAGTCTTTTATTTACGAATTAATAGACTAACTACTGTTCCATACTACTCTATACATCTATACAACCATACATGTATAGTGCTCTATTTTTGTTACTTCATACTTAATAATAAACAATAGTTTTAACTGCAGTCAAATAATTTCCATTGCATATTCTCATAGGTACAATGTTGTGTGGCCATTTATCAATTTGTTCGATAAATACAAAATAGGTATTTTAAACTATATTTATTTTATCAGTACAATGCACCTATGCAAAGCATCTGAAAAGAGGGAGGGAGAGAGACAGACAGAGAGACAGAGAGAGAGAAATAGAGAGAGAGAGAGAAACTCGCCAAATTTGTGCTTCTAGAAAGGAAATAAAAACACCACACCTACCTATTCCATTGTACCCCCGCCCCCAATCTCCAATCCTTCGTCTTTTTGCTCGGCTCTTGCTCTGTGGGGGACAGTAGGGGTCAATCAAAACAGCATCCAAAAAGGAAGTGGACTACATCAGTCTCTGGCTGAGAGTTCTATCTTGCTTCTCCTAAACCAGCAGTTCACAAGCTGAGCTGCCCCTTGAAATTGCTTGGTGAGCTCTAAAAAATTATGGATGTCCATCCCAGTTCCAGAACAATTAAATCACCAATGTCACTGGGGATGATATATTGATAATTTAAAAACTTGTAAATTTTTCTACTGGACACCCAGGATAAGAACACTGGTCTCAAACATCCTTCCTTCTTCTTTAGGACAACATCTGCTGCTATGTCTCTCTTCAGTAATGTTGATACATCTAAAAGCGGCTTACACCAAACATACTGATTTTTTTTTCTTCAAAGGCCTAATCATAACACTAGAAGTTTAATTATTCTTACCTCAATTACCACATCAGTCTTATGAAGGCAGAGTCGGGTAATCGTGAGGAAACAAACATTCTTTTAGCCAAGTCACGTTGGCCTGTAGGAAACTATTTTCGATCTATTGTATACTTTAAAACAAAGCATGCACAGGATTTAATATAACACATAATACTACTTTCTCTTCCCAGCCCTGAAGGGGAGGAAATCATAATACGACCTGTCAAAACTCCTTTGATTAGACTGATAAAGATGTTAACTTTTTCTCATCTGGTGAAATAATCACAAATAAATCACTAAGATGTTTACATAAAATCATTTCTCATTTAGGATAAGAACGGTATTAATCATATTCAATCACTGAAGCAGTAAATTCACATTAACTTATGGAATGTTTTAAAGATATTTCTTTGAAGTAAAATAGCTTCAACTTGTTAATATTGCCTGTTAAAACAACATATCTGGTATCTTCCTTTATCAAGTAAATTTACCAAATGCATTCATGTGGTTATCTTAAGATTGTTATAAACCTTGTTTATCTCTCAAAATTATTTTTTCTTTATAATTATTTTCCTTATAATTTTTTCTTCATAATTCTACTTATTTTCTCTTTCAGCTATTAAGGAAACACAATGAACAGCCTTCTCTGTGCCAGATACTGCAGTTATAACAATGCTTTTCTCTTGAGGAGAGCTGCCTACTTGTGGATTCAGCCATGGAAGGTAAAACATTATTTTATAATTTGGTAAGCGTGTTAAAGAGAAATAGAATGTTATGACAAGATGGGCATGAAGTTTCTTAGAAAGAGGGTATTGGAAAGGCTTATTGCTGAGCTGACATTGAGCTAACTCTATTTAAGTAGGCATCCAGGCTAGCAGATTATGTGTACTGTTTTTTATAAACTAGGAAAGCAAGTATTATGGAAATATCTATTAGGATTATGGCAAAGGTAAGAGTCTACAGGTTAATAATTTTCTTATATATAATTAATAAATTATTTAAAAATGAATCTACACTAAAATATTTTAGCTTAGTACAACAAGCTTTTATAAAAAGCTTAGTATAAAGTATAAAAGCTTAGTACAACAAGCTTTTAACGAGTATCAGCTACGTATCAGGCATTGCAATTGAAATCTGGGGAGTCAAAAACATGGGCTTTGAAGATCAAAAATGGAAAGGAAGCAGTATTTTTAAGTTCCTAGGCTGTACCATGCACTTCAAATATAACTCCTTTTTGTATTCAAAACTATTTTCTTATGTGAATGATTAAATCTGTATTACAGATGTGGAAGCAGAGGGTATATGAAATTAGACAAATTGTCAAATATCACAGGGTATGTGTGAAGGCCTGATTTACACCAAAATCTTTCTATTCCAAAGCAGATTTTGTTTATTTTGTGCCTGAATCCTAAATTCACTAGAGATGCTGAAAGTAGCTGAGACGCTTTCATACAACGTATGGCTGCCAGTTGAGAACACATATTCTCTTACATACTTTTCACTTTTAAATTGTACTTATTAGAAAAAAAGGATGGGTGCTACGTTGCCTGTGAAATTTCATTTTAACTTTTGTCCAGGCTGTAAGAAGACAGAGTAAGGTCTAATTGCAAGGATGAAAGAGCAGAAGAGAGTGAGAGAGTGACAGAGCAGAGGCAGTGAAAGGTGTGATTAGTATAATTTCATCAAGAGATTATAAGTGGTCAAATATTTTGACAATTGCCATAGCAATTTCCAAAGCAGCACTAATTACCCTTTGATGAAAACATATTTGAGCCACAACTTAGGATATACATTTGCAGGAGAGGACATCTGAGGAAATTGCCTTAGGATAACTTCTAGGTAGAAATATTCTGAAATAAGCTGCAATCTGAAATTGGCTTTCTTAAGTCTATCATTACATAAAGTTTGCACATATGCAGACTTAAAAAAGACTATGGCTTTTTAGGATTCACTACCTTTGGTAAAATTAAAGAACCAGAGTTCCTAGGGGCTAACGGATACCTCTGTAGAAGAGATCCTTATTCTGTAAAATGGTATCTTCTCATATGCCTAGAAAATTAATGGAAGGAAATTTATTGAAATGCTAAGTGTAGGCAACTCTGATTGGTGGGATGACAAGTGACTTTAATTTCTTCTTTATATTTTTTGGGACTGATCAAAACCTTGACTGTTCAGTTTTTCAAATACAGTTCACATCTATAATAGCAGCTGCAATGAAGTTTCAGGCTGCACACTCCCCAAGCTGTTAACATGCCAGAGCAGACCACATGGATATTCTAGTAGAGACATTTCATTTTCACATGGCTTTGGTCATGTTTGCCTTTCTCTCTAGAAACTTCTTTTTCTCCACTAATCTGACTGTTCTCTGTCCATCAAAACACACATATGAATAATTTGCACCTCCCCAGAGATGATTCTCACAGGCCCTCTCTAACTCCTCATTGTGGGCTACCCTGCAGCTATAAACTTTTCTTAGCGCAGCATGGTAGCTCTGATGTTGGAACCATCTATTCTGTCTAGAATCATCTGACATCCCCACTCCTTAGCAACATAAACCATTCCAATCACACGAGTCTCAGTCTCCCTGACTCAGTGTTTCTGAGTTGCTTCTGCTATGTGTCCCTATATTATATTGCCCTTCTCCGGTCAGAGCACTTACTATATTTGGATAAAATTGATTTTTTTTTAAGTAAGTGTCTCCCTTACTAGATTTAAATTGCATGATAAATTTTGGATGAGCGCCTTAATGAATTATCAGAAAACTTGCAAACGATGCCATAAGAATTGAGAGAGAATTGTGACTTGGAGGGAAATGGAAAATTGCTGTGCAGTTTCCGATGGGCAAAGACCATGGAATTATAGTGTCTCCACTCTTTATGGTTGTCTAAGCATTTCTAATACCTGCAATACAGATTTCAGGTAAGGGAAACAGCAAAAGGGAGTTAAAGTTAATTAATTTAAAGTGAATGTATAAGTAATGGGAATGGACTATAAGGTACATTGGGAAGAAAATGTATTCATAGTAACAATTAGAAAGAAAATTGAATAACTAAGGGATTAGAATGCCTCATGGGCTCCCTACAGATAAAATAATATCAAATCAATAATATAAATATTGGTCAATTCAATTAGTCTTCTAATAACTCCCTTGCTCCACTGACTTTCTTTCACAGCTGCCCTCCAAAATTCAACCTCTGAATCAACCAACACTCATTTCCATTTCTATTCCTAGAATTGAGTAAACTTCTAGTGTAAAACTACATATTTAGGTACTTTATACAATTATTTCCAACTCAGTTGATACCACAAGACTGCACAATTACCCTCTATGTGTTTCTAGTCTTACCAAAGATCTCTGGAAACATTCAAAGATTTCACCATCCCAACACTCTTTTCACTGCAAGCAAGCGACCATTTTACTCAGAGGAAAATATAAATCAGCAAATTATCTCAATTTTTAAAAATTATGCTTACAAAGATGAACCTCCATTTCTTACCTTTCTCTCACACTCTTTCAAAGAAGAGGGGTCCTTCCTTCCATCCCAGGATAATCCACATGTGCTCAGAATCTTATTTCCCCATTTGTCCCCTGAAGCCAAGTACTAAGTAGGTTCCTCTCTCCCCCAGATCTTAATCTTCTTATTTTCTTCGACTTATTTCTTAATGAACATTGAAATTCATACCTTCAATCTGAAACATTAAAACTGTTAAAGCAAACAACCTTAACTTTCCCTCTCTATTGTATTACCTTGCTTCTCTTGATGTGTTATACTGCTTACAATCTTTACTTAAAATTTTTTTCTCATTTTATATTTATGCCTAGAATAGTTTGTCATTTTATTTTCTTATTTGAAAAAAGTAAGATTCTTAAGATTATACATTTATTTTATAGACAGACACGTTAATCAACTTTTTCCTAAAAGTAACTACATACCTCCTTATTTATTATCTGTTTAAAAACTACAAAATTATATCTATACTTTTTAAAATAGTCACTTGAGTTTAAAGAAAATAATGTACTGTATTATATCCTGAATGCTCAGAAACTTACTAAATTTTGAAGAAAATAAACAAAAAAAGGTATCCACCTAATTTGAGGTAACATAAAATGAATTGATTATCTCAAATGGCCATTAATTTATATATATTTAGAGTCTGAAGAAGGATATTCCAATTTCATATACCAAATTCCTAGGAAATTCAATTGAATAACTCAAATAATCTATAGCCCTTTATCTTGAATTTAATTCTGAAACATGATGAGAGCCTTGTGTTGATCTTTCTCTCCCTTATATGATTTTTTCTGTTTTTGATATCACTGGACAAATTTAAGGCTGTGGAATATCACTCTAAATCAACATACATAATGCACCATAAAATGTGGCTGATTCTAGAATCTTGGTCTCTGAGCTTACTGTTCTCATTACCATTAGATAAAAATATATATACAAATAACTTGGCTACTCATTAATGCAAATCAGGGAACTTTCAGATTTCTCTTCATTAGTGTGTAGGAATGAAAGAGATATCGTGCATGAATATTGCATTCTGCAACATTACCAAATTCATTGATCAGCTCTAGTAGATTTCTGGTGGCATCTTTAGGAATCTCTATGTATTGTATTATGTCATCTGCAACAGTGACAGTTTTACTTCTACTTTTCCAATTTGTATTACTTTTAGTTCTTTATCTTCTCTGATTGCTGTGGCTAGGAATTCCAAAACTGTGTTGAATAATAGTGGCGAGAGTGGAAATCCTTGTCTTGTTCCTGACCTTAGAGGAAATGCTTTCAGTTTTTCACCATTGAGAATTATGTTTGCTGTGGGTTTGTCATACATGGCCTTTATTATGTTGACGTAGGTTCCCGCTTCACCCATTTTCTGGAGAGTTTTGAGCATAAATGGGTGTTGAATTTTGTCAAAAGCTTTTTATGCCTCTATTGAGATGATCATATGGTTTTTATTCTTCAGTTTGTTATTATGGTGTATCACACTGATTGATTTGTGTATATTGAAGAATCCTTGCATCCCTGGGATAAATCCTGCTTGATCATGGTGTATGATCCTTTTAATGTGTTGTTGGATTCTGTTTGCTAGTATTTTGTTGAGGATTTTTGTATCTTTATTCATGAGTGATATTTGTCTGTAATTTTCTTTTTTTGTAGTATCTTTGTCTGGTTTTGGTATCAGGGTGATGGTGGCCTCACAGAATGAGTTTGGGAGTGTTCCTTCCTCTGCAATTTTTTGGAAGAGTTTGAGAAAGATGGGTGTTAGCTCTTCTCTAAATGTTTGACAGAATTCACCTGTGAAGCCATCTGGTCTTGGACTTTTGTTTGTTTGAAGATTTTAAATCACATTTTCAATTTCATTACTTGTGATTGGTCTGTTCATATTTTCTAATTCTTCCTGGTTCAGTCTTGAAAGGTTATACCTTTCTAAGGTATCTAATTCATCCATTTCTTCCAGGTTGTCCATTTTATTGGCATAGAGTTGCTTGTAGTAGTCTCTTAGGATGTTTTGTATTTCTGCAGTGTCTGTTTTAACTTCTCTTTTTCATCTCTAATTTTATTGATTTGAGTCCTCTCTCTCTTTTTCTTTATGAGTCTGGCTAATGGTTTATCAATTTTGGTTACATTCTCAAAGAACCATGTCTTACCTCATTTACCTGGCTGACCTGATTGGTCAGGTTAGAGTAATTCAGTCTTGGAAGATGGAGGCCAGTGGACTCTAGAAGCTGCAGAGGGCAAGGTGATGCTTACTCCCCCAGCCCCTGGAAGAATCACAGTTCTGCAGATGTCTTGATTTGGCCCACTTATTTGAAAATTTGTGGAGCAGAAGCAAGAAGAACTACAATCCTGCAGCCTGTGGAACAAAAATCATTTTCACAGAAAGACAGACAACATGAAAAGGCAGAAGGCTATGTACCAGATGAAGGAACAAGGTAAAACTCCAGAAAAACAACTAAATGAAGTGGAGATAGGGGACCCTCCAGAAAAAGAATTCAGAATAATGATAGTGAAGATGATCCAGGACCTCGGCAAAAGAATGGAGGCAAAGATCAAGAAGATGCAAGAAATGTTTAACAAAGACGTAGAAGAATTAAAGAACAAACAAACAGAGATGAACAACAAAATAATTGCAATGAAAAATACACTAGAAGGAATCCATAGCACAGTAACTGAGATAGAAGAACAGAAAAGTGACCTGAAAGACAGAATGGTGCAATTCAACGTCTCCAAACACAATAAAGGAAAAAGAATGAAAAGAAATGAAGACAGCCTAAGAGACCTCTGGGACAACATTAAACGCAACAACATTCACATTATAGGAGTCCCAGAAGGAGAAGAGAGCGAGAAAGGACCCAAGAAAATATTTGAAGAGATTATAGTTGAAAATTTCCCAAACATGGGAAAGGAAATAGCCACCCAAGTCCAGGAATCACAGAGAGTCCCAGGCAGGATAAACCCAAGGAGAAACATGCTGAGACACAGAGTAATCAAATTGACAAAAATTAAAGACAATGAAAAATCATTGAAAGAAACAAGGGAAAAATGACAAATAACATACAAGGGAACTCCCATAGGTTAACAGCTGATTTTTCAGCAGAAACTCTACAAGCCAGAAGGGAGTGGTATGATATATTTAAAGTGATGAAAGGGAAGAACCTGGAACCATGATAATTCTACCCGGCAAGGATCTCATTCAGATTTGACAGAGAAATCAAAAGCTTTACAGACAAGCAAATTTAAGAGAGTACAGCACCACCAAACCAGCTCTACAACAAATGCTAAAGGAACTTCTCTAAGTGGGAAACACAAGAGAAGAAAAGGACCTACAAAAGCAAACCCATAAAAATTAAGAAATTGGTAATAGGGCTTCCCTGGTGGCACAGTGGTTGAGAGTCCACCTGCCAATGCAGGGGACACGGGTTTGTGCCCCGGTCCGGGAAGATCCCATATGCCACAGACTGGCTGGGCCCGTAAGCCATGGCCGCTGAGCCTGTGCTCTGCAACAGGAGAGGCCACAACAGTGAGAGGCCCGCATACTGCAAACAAACAAAAAAAAAAGAAATTCTTAACAAGAACATACATATGGATAATTACCTTAAACATGAATGGATTAAATGCTCCAATCAAAAGACACAGGCTCGCTGAACGGATACAAAAACAAGACCCATGTATATGCTGTCTACGAGAGACCCACTTCAGACCTAGGGACACATACAGACTGAAAGTGAGGGGATAGAAAAAGATATTCCATGCAAATGGAAATCAAAAGAAACCTGGAGTAGAAATTCTCACATCAGATAAAATAGACTTTAAAATAAAGACTATTACAAGAGACAAAGAAGGACACATAATGATCAAGGGATCAATCCAAGAAGAAGATATAACAATTATAAATATATATGCACCCAAAATAGGAGCACCTCAATACTTAAGGCAAATGCTAACAGCTATAAAAGAGGAAATTGACAGTAACACAATAGTGGGGGATTTTAACACCTCACTTACATGAATGGACAGATCATCCAAACAAAAAATACAGAAACACAAGCTTTAAATGACATAATAGGCCAGATATTTACAGGATATTCCATCCAAAAACAACAGATTACACTTTCTTCTGAAGTGCACGTGGAACATTCTCCACGATAGATCACATCTTAGGTCACAAATCAAGGCTCAGTAAATTTAAGAAAATTGAAATCATATCTAGCATCTTTTCTGACCACAATGCTATGAGATTAGAAATCAATTACAGGGAAAAAAACATAAAAAACCCAAACACCTGGAGTCTAAACAATATGTCACTAAATAACCAAGAGATTACTGAAGAAATCAAAGAGGAAATAAAAAAATACCTAGAGACAAATTACATTGAAAACACGAAGATTCAAAACCTGTGAGATACAGCAAAAGCAGTTCTAAGAGGGAAGTGTAGATCAATAGATGCCTACCTCAAGAAACAATAAAAATCTCAAATAAACAATCTAACCTTACACCTAAAGGAACTAGAGAAAGAAGAACAAACAAAACCCAAAGTTAGTAGAAGGAAAGAAATCATAAAGATCAGAGCAGAAATTAATGAAATAGAAACAAAGAAAACAATAGCAAAGATCAATAAAAGTAAAAGCTGGTTCTCTTTCTGTCTTATTTCTGCTAAGATCTTCCAATTTTCTAATTAGTTTCCTTATGTAACAGAGAAATAGCAGAAAATTTATGTAACGCAAACATTTGTTGCTATTGTTTACAAACAAGTAATCTGTATTTTATCATTTTCAAACCCACAAAGATCTATAATGCCTACATTTTTGGCATTTTAAAATTATTTTTAAAGTTATAAGTATATCAAGTACCTCTGACATAAGTAAGAATAATAATATTTATATTTATATATACATGTATTTATATTTATATATATTCATATATATTGATTATTTCAAGAAGATATTTTTAAAAGTTTTGTCTAGAATCAATTAATTGCTATTAGGTTTCTTTCTCAATACATTTTTTTGATGTTTTTAACTTCTTGTTTTTAAAGCAAGAAATAAGACAGAAAGAGTGTTTTGTTATTATTAACTGTAGCCATCACTCTTATTAATAATAATAAGACAGAAAGAGTGTTTTGTTATTATTAAGACATGACTTCAGGATAATGAAAATGAGACTGACAGAAATTTGAATATTGTTAACCTCATATATTTCTTTGTTTTTAGGTAGTTTAATATTTGTAAGGATTAAAGACATCATGGTCCTCTTTTGTAATTTTAATTTTATCTTGGTAAGAACACTTAACATGAGATCTACTCTTTTAAAAGTTTTTTTTTAAAAGAAGCAGCTTTATTGAGATATATATTTTTTAATCCCCATAAATTCCTCTGAGATGTACCTCTTTTATTTTATTTTTATTTTATTTATTTATTTATTTATTTTCCTAATTTTTCTTGCTGCGTCAGGTCTTGCTTGCAGCACAGGGGCTCTTCGTTTAGGCACGCAGCATCTTTTCGTTATGGCTCACAGTCTCTTCATTGTGGTGTGCGGGCTTCTCCCTAGTTGTGGCATGCATATTTTCTCTCTCTAGTTGTGGCGCGTGGGCTTCAGGGCATGTGAGCTCTGTAATTTGCAGCGCACAGTCTCTCTCGTTGAGGCGCATAAGCTCAATTGTTGTGGCACACAGCCTTAGTTGCCCCATGGCATGTGGGATCTTAGTTCCTCGACCAGGGACTGAACCCCCATCCCCTGCATTGGAAGGCAGATTCTTTACCACTGGACCACCAGGGAAGACCCTACTGATGTATAATTGATATGCTAAGTGAAATAAGCCAGTAACAGAAGGACAAATACTGTATATTTTCACTTATATGAGGTTTCTAAAGTAGTCAAACTAATAGAAACAAAGTATAAAATGGTGAGTTGAGGGGAGGAAGAAACAGGAGTTGTTGTTCAACAGGTATAAAATTTCAGTAATGCAAGATAAACAACTTCCAGAGATTTCCTATACGACAGTTCACTACTGTACATCTAGAATTTTGTTGAGAGGGCAAATCTCATGTTGAGTGTTCTTACCACAACACACACACACATAACCAAAGCAAAGGGGCAGAAGGAAACTTCTGGAGATTATGGATATGCTCATTTCCTTGAATGTGTTGATGGTTCCGTGGATGTGTGCATATCTCACAACTTATTAAATAATGTACATTAAATATGTGAAAATTGAACTGCAATAGGATCCAGCAATTTTACTTCTGGGTATATATTCAAAACAATTGAAATCAGGATCTTGAAGAGATATCTGCACTCCCATGTTCATTGCAGCATTATCACCAATAGCCAAGGTAAGAAAAAAAAAAGTCTGTTGATGGATGAATGGATAAAGAAAATGTAGTATAGACATATAAAGAAATATTACTCAACCTTAAAAAAGAAAGATATCATATTTAAAACATGGATGAAACTGTCTGACATTATGCTAAGTGAAATAAGCCCTCTTAACATAGTTTTAATTGTACAACACAGTATTGTTCACTACAGTTTCAACATTGTACAGTAGATCTCTAGAATTTACTCATCTTTCAAAGGAAATTTGTTTAAAAAAAATAGCTCTAAAGTGGAAAACCAAAATCAGGTGTGAAGCTTTAAGTGGGCAGGGCTCACCATGAACCACCAGGCAAGTGCATCAACGTCTGGGCATAAAGCAGGCAGAAGTAACATCATGGTTGAGATGGTGGATTCTGGAGCCTGACTGCCTATGTGAGTGTGGAAGTTTTTGAACAGCACTGTGCTTCAGTTTATTCATGTTTACAATGGAGCTACTACTTGGGATTCTTGGGAGGATTCATTTAGTTTATACATACAATTCTCTTTGAATCATGACTAGTCATTGTAAATGCTCACAAGATGTTAGCCCATTGTGGGACTTCCCTGGTGGTCCAGTGATTAGGACTCCATGCTTCCACTGCAGGGGTCATGGATCAATCCCTGGTTGGAGAACTAAGATCTTGCATATTGCACGGCCGAAAAAAACCCAGAGAGATGTTACTGTATTGTGCGCACGGAATTAATGAATCTGACTCCCGGTCAAGTGGTTTTTCCACCAAACTACATAATAGCCATAGAGAAATATCTAAGATTTTATAAAAATATATTACTTATTTTGCAAGGCTGTGATCACATACAATAATCAACCTCGGATCCTCAATCAAATGAGTTCAGGGGATAGTCAAGGTTTTTTTTTTAATACAAAGAACAGGCTGAGGATGAAATGGGAACACCCGCAGGTTCAAGATGTAGCAATTAAAAACTTTCAAGTTTTAAAAGGTTAAATTACTGCGCCTATACATGTAGATGGGCCCTCCAATTCAGCCCATGATATCAAGTCTAAAACTTCAAAATTTTTCAGAAAGAAATTACAACAAATTGGTGTAGAACATCAAAATAAATGTAGCCAAGAAATAAGTACAGTCAAATGAATGTGCTTCATGTGAACCCAGGCTAAATTCTCCCAGACTTCATGGTATAACTCACCTGACAGGACTGAGATTAGACAGCCTAGAATTAATCAAAGTCCTGAGTAGCCTCGTGAACATGCACGAGACTTTCTGTCCGTTTGACCTGGTTTCTCTCTTTGTCCTCTCAGTAACTGTGGTATCCTGAAGTATTTCTTTACCCATTCAGAACTTCTGTTTTCTTGTCTGTGAAAGAGCAGTTCTAATGTTTATTTTAGCATTGTGAGGATGACAGAGAAAATATATATAAATTCTGTACTTCACTGCCTAACACAATGAGCGTCAATAAAATATAACTGATTAGACTAGTGATTTTGGCATAATTAGATCTGATTTATCAGTATTGTTAGTGATCTAAAATTAGAGTTTAAACTTTTCTTTCAAATTCCTCCAGTTCCTGAATGTTTCTCATAATGTTACAACAATGTCCCCATGAAATCTCTCATCAGAGTGACTATATCCCCAGGCAGAATTTTATTTGTTTTCATTTTTATTTTTTGCATTCATAAAAACATCTTTCTCAAATCACTTTTTATTTAGTGTGCTACTTGTGAAGGTATTTTGCATCACAGTCCAAATGTAGAAATCTTATCCCGCCTTCTCTTTTTATTATTTATTTTTAAAATATCTTTATTGGAGTATAATTGCTTTACAATGTTGTGTTAATTTCTGCTGTACAACAAAGTGAATCAGCTATACCTATACCTATATCCCTATATCTCCTCCCTCTTGAGCCGCCCTTCCACCCTCCCTATCCCACCCCTCCAGGTCATCACAAAGCATCAAGCTGATCTCCCTGTGTTATGTGGCTGCTTCCCACTAGCTATCTATTTTACCTTTGGTAGTGTATATATGTGCATGCCACTTTCTCAATTCATCCCAGTTACCCTTCCCCCTCCCCATGTCCTCAAGTCCATTCTCTATGTCTGCATCTTTATTCCTGTCCTTCCCTTAGGTTCTTCAGACCCAATTTTTTTTTTTTTTTTTTAGATTCCATATATATGTGTTACATACGGTATTTGTTTTTCACTTTCTGACTTACTTCACTCGGTATGAAAGACTGTAGGTTTTTCCACCTCATTACAAATAACTTAATTTAATTCCTTATTATGGCTGAGTAATATTCCATTGTATATATGTGCCACATCTTCTTTATGCACTCATCCGTTGATGGACGTTTAGTTTGCTTCCACATCCTGACTATTGTAAATAGTGTTGCAATGAACATTGTGGAACATGCACCTTTTTGAATTATGGTTTTCTCAGGGTATATACCCAGTAGTGGGATTGCTGGGTCATATGGTAGCTCTATTTTTACTTTTTTAAGGAACCTCCTTACTGTTCTCCATAGTGGCTCTATCAATTTACAATTCCCACCAACAGTGCAGGAGGGTTCCCTTTTCTCCACACCTTCTCCAGCATTTATTGTTTGTAGATTTTTTGATGATGGCCATTCTCCCGGGCCAACTTTAAATTGATATTAAATTACAAAAGTGATTTCAGCTCAACTGAAACCATATCAGATCATTGGCTAGTAATAGGACATGTCAAGAACTGTAGTCCAGGAACAAGAGTTAATTCAGTAAAAATGCCTGTGTTTCATGGCAGTAGCATGTTTCCAGAGTATACTAATTGATATGTCCACCTATCTGATTTGGCGAGGATTATCCTAAATTCAATACTGTACATTTAACAATGCCCTAATTTTATTTTCTAAAAATCTTATTTCTAAAAATAATGTCAAAACAATTTATATTATGTCTGTAGCCAAAAGTTTTAATTTAATTATTTATTATGTAATATAAGGTACTACCCATGGATTTACAGTCAAAATTCTGTTACTTTATTTTTTTTAATTCAACTAATCTCTATTTTGATTTTATTAAATACTCACAAATTTCGTGAACTAATTATAGAGGATGTATTTTTTAACATGAAAAAGATGGGTAGCTTCAACAGTAATTAATTCAAAAATAAGGCAGGGATGCCAACAATCATTATCATTATTTAACATTAATCTAGAGGTTCTGGTTAATGCAATGGGACAAGAAAATAAAAAGATTTAGTTGTAACTAACACAACATCGTAAAGCAACTCTACTCCAATAAAAATTAATTAAAAAAATAAAGCTAATCTGAAGAAAGGGAAAAAAAGAGCAAAATTCTAAGTTATTTTAAAGAGGCTGTGTAATTATGCATATTTGTAGAGATGAGCTAATTGTCTTGATTTGCCAAGGCACATAGTTTGTTACAGGAATTGTAGAAGAAGATTATGATACTGTTTTAAAGTTGCTATGATGAAAACAGTTGGATATGGTTTCATAGACGCTTTCAGATCTCATGGTGAGAAAAAATAACACTCTAATGTATGATTTTAAAGGTAAAATAAGATATCTAGATGGTTCAAAGCTCTGATTCAGATAACACAATTTGTGGAGTTGGGAAAGTCTCCTGGTGTTTGTCCCAATTGCCTTGGGCTGAGAAAGCTTCTTGAACACTCAATGGCTCTTTAGAAAAATGTATATAGATGTTCATTTCTTTACCAGAAAAGAGTTGGTAAGAATGCAAACGTTTCAGTCTGTCTAATCTGTGGTTGCTATACTTTGCTGGGTTATATTGACTATAATTTGATACCTTGGATAAAAATTTGGTGGAAAAATTAAGATACCCTATAAAAGCAACCAGTGAACCTTTATTCTCTTCTAAATATTATTCAAAGAGTTGTTCAGATACTGCCTCCACTACTTTGGTCTACGGTCAAAACATGGGAAATTTTCAGAGTCCAAAATGCCCAGACTCCTGGTTTAGCTTTCTTGGTAAATGTGGTGAATAATAGGGCATATTTTCTATAAAAGTGGTGTCATTTTGACCTCTTTTATTCCTTTTCCTGGAGCAGAAATTATGAGTCCATGGTAACATCCAATTATCATTTTCTTTAACCTTATTTAGGGGATACAAACAAATAACTTTCTTTACATTTCACTTATGGAAATTTTCATCAAGAGAACAGTGAAGCAGAGTTTTTTAAACAAAAATGCATCCATCAGGAAATATGTAAATAGTATACACGTTCTCTTCATGTTAACACAAGCCTGTCTTTTTTCTGTCAAGTATAGAAAAAGTAATATACATATATATGTTATATAGAACTTTAAGTGGCCCTGCTTTGTTCCTTGGCCTAAATATTAGTTCCTTGATATCCCTGTTGCTTTAGAAAAGAGGGCTTTATCCAGGTACACACCATATGAACCACTTTGGCAGTTTTCTAGGCATATTTGTTTATTTTATTCTTTTGTATTTTATCAGTGCTTTGTACTAACCTAGGAGTGTGTGTGTGTGTGTGTGTGTGTGTGTGTGTGTTTGTGTGTGTGTTTCCCCATGTCTATGCCTGGTATCCTTTTAAGACCCATAAACTTATTCAGAGAATAAGATGTTCTAACTATAAAAATATTTAAAAATAGATGAATGGGATTTTAACTTGAAATAGTGCTTTTAGCCACTAAATTCGTCTTCAGAGCAACCTTGAGACAGACACTATTAGTGTACCTATTTTACAAGTGGAGAGTTGAGAGATAGAAGTTTAGCAGTTTGCACTTGGTCACACAGGCCAAGCTCTTTGCTAGGCAGCGATGAAGAGACTTCCTTCCCTACTCTTGGAGTCTGTGATGAGGATGAATACAGTACTGACCCTTGCCAAGTTCTGCTCACAACCCTTAAATTTACCTGGCATTTTCCCTTTCAACAAGCAAGTTTCAGAAAAAAATTATATGAGATACATTTGGGAAATGGATATGGAGGGCTGGGTCACAGACTCTTTAGTAACATGGGTCACAAATATGTGTTCATGTTAACAGTTAAAACAGGGAATTCCCTGGTGGTCTGGTTGTTGGGACTTGGCACTTTCACTGCCAAGGCCCGGGTTTGATTCCTGGTTGGGGAGCTGGGATCCTGCAGGCTGTGCTGTGGGGTCAAAACAATAAATAAAAATTATGCTTTCTCAGTCTTTCTTCCTAGATGAGTTTTCTGCAGTCCTCTGTTAAATACGGATGTTCTGAAGGTTCTATCTTTGACCCGCTTCTCTAAAAAAAAAAAAAAATTAAAACAATGTACAGTGTGTGTGTGTAGTGCGAAGTTTCAAAAATCTACTCTTTCAGCAACTTGCAAATATACAATATGGTGATGAATATGTTAACTAGAATTATTTTGGTAATGATGTTGCAATCATTTTGCAATATAGACATATAACCAATTTCAATGTATAGCTTAAACTTACCCAATGTTATATGTCAATTATATCTCAACAAAGTTGGAAAAAAACTTTTCAAAAGATATCACCAAACACAAATTACATTTATTTATAATTTTATAGTTCTTTAAAGCAGTCTTTCAGTAACCCATGTATTTAATGTAAACCACATTTAAAAAATTAAAGTTATTGATGGGAAAAAAGCAGAATGTACAAGAATTCATGAGGAAAGTAGTCACCTAATGTCAGCAAATGACTGAAGTAAAAATGGTGTAATTGTCATAGTGATATGTTTTATTTTATTTTGAGTAGATAACTTTAGTAACTATCAGAAATTGTCTAAAATGTTGAAAGTAGACATGCAGATAATTGCAGTATGAATGAAAACAGTACTCTTGTAGAAAAATTCTTCTTTTTGATATGTAAAGGCTGTGTAGTCAGGTGATGGTACACTAACATAAAGATTTAAGAATCAGAGATGTATCTCTAAGGAACGTTTATGAAGCTTATTTGTTAAATTGTGTGAGGTACACCAAACAAGTAAGAAGATGAAACTAAAAATGTATTTGCCCCGTTTAATCCTCACTTATAGACTTTTGAAACATCAGCTATTTATGAACTAGTTTATTATAATGGTGCCATATCAAAATTTCTATAATATAGACCTATTATCTTTAATTGACACCCCAAGCATAAAAATTCACATTGGTTTAAACTTACACATTAATCTGTATATTTTAACTGAAAATGTGTTCATTATACATAAAGGTGTCCTTAAATTTTAAACCTATGTAGGTCAGTAAACAGCGATTCTCTATATTGTCATTTCTACACATCAAATTTTAGTTAATTTTTGAGCTGGAAATATTTGGCAATCTATTGAAGGGGTAAGAATATACAAAATATGCCTGTGGGTTTTTTCTTTTTTATTGATTTTGATCTTAAAGAACTATAGGATTAATTTGAATATTTTAGTCTGTTTGTCTTTTGAAGCTCTCAATAGGACTTTTTTCTGCTACCTATGTTATTTCATTTCATACTAATATGTTTGACAGATATTGGGTGTTTATTATAATAAGAATACCTGCCATTTTCAAGCTCTTTTTCATGTGTTAACATTTCAAATTCTTATAAAGAAGTGTGAGATTAATAAAGCAGACATTTGTAAGTAGGAAAACAAGGAAACAAAACAAGGGCACAGAATATTAGCAAACAGTAGACTCCTTAGTTTCAAGTAGTTTTTAATTTAAAATATTAATAAAAAAATAACAAAAAAGAACAATAACAGTAACAACAACCATTGTGGAGCCTCATTGTGTGCATGGCACTTTAAAGACATAATCCACAAGCATCTCCTCAGCCATGAATGTTACTATTGTTGTATTTTTTTTTTTTTTTTGGCTTCAAGAGGGCAAGTTCCTTGTCAAATATCACATAGCTAATAAGTATCAGAGTCAGGCAAATATCTTTATCATGTAACAACCCAAACCTATGTTCTTTCCATTGTACCATGCTAAATCTCATTTAATTATTTTAATTGAATTATTAAGCTAGCATACTTTTACAAATAAGGAAACAATTTATAAAGTCTCAATATCAGCTTACATCAGTTAAAGTTAGAATTTAAATCAACTCTCTGATACCAACACATAGAGTCTTTCTACCTAAATGACACAAGTGCTCTAAGGAAATAGATGGAGAGAATCACTTCTATCAGACACTTCTCATTAGGTGATGGGCAGCCATCAGATGACCTAAAATGTATGAGGCGAAATGGAAGAAAAATCATAGTGATATGTGTTTTGAAAAAAATAGCTTAATCTAATTTCATTTTTGCAGATCATTACTGGTGCTGTAAAATCTGCAGAATCATAATCATACTTCTTGGATCAAATGAGCTTCTCCAAACACCATGACTCTAAATTCCGCAAGCCCAGAGATATTATTCCTGCCTTTTCTCCCTTCCTTTCCCGTAGCTTCCTGAGGTTTATGTCCTCACATGAACCATGCTACACAATTTTCAGGTACATGTAGAACATTTAAGGTCATGACTGGGTCAGGTTTTTAAAAGCTCATGAAAAGCTAAAAGAAATGTACTAGGTCAATATTTAAGTTATAAAGACAAAGAAGAAGCCTATCTCAAGGAAAGGAATATTAAATTCACAGGTAGACTTAGTAGATATTTACTGTAATAAAATATACTTTGCAAAAATACTAACCTTGTTTCAGGCAGTATGCTTAAAAAAAGTTGTATGTATAACTGCCTTGTGTATTAGAAGTTGCAAACAGTTGTGTTTACCTGGACCATAAATTTCAAGAGAAAGCATAGGATCATAGCATTATCATTGTTATATAACCCTGTAAAACATGCACACGTGCACACACACACACCCACGAAAGTATGTTTCCTCTAGTTCAAATACTAAGGGATAAACATGGATGGATAATGCTTCTCAGAAATTCTCCAGAGGATGTAGCAAAGGCCAATGAGTTTCAATCAGAAAATCATAGAGGCACAATATAGCAACTCTCTAGTAAATATAACAGCTGAAAGAAATGATAAAATATTCACAACTGATGTTGAAGTTAAAATATGTTATTTAAATCAATGAGAAAATGTAAAATTAACTATCTTAAAATATTGAGAGCTATTGTGGAATATTTCTCTAGATGATTTCTCAATTTCCTAATTATTTATCTTCATATTAAGAAAGAAAACAATATGAGAACACCTGGAATCAATTTTACATGTACAGATCAATCTAATATACTGAATTTTTTAAAAGTCTTTAGCATTTTTCTTGTATATTCCAGTGGATAAGATTTCTTTGAAGTGCAAGACTTTGCAAGTCCAGCTGTAATTCTTTGCTTATTAGAAGAAAAACAATCTTTTGAAATGTTTTCAAACTTAGTCTATAAAACCTGTCAGGATAAAGAAATGATTATGGAGGCAAAGTATTAAAAAAGCAATTAGTGACACGGTATAAATAAAAATGCAAGCTTTTATGAGAGTGTCAAATTCAATATTCATATAATATGCCATTTAGAAAAATGTTGCCAAAATGTGGTATCCAGTTCCTTTCTCTTGATAAAGCTACATCTTGTGAATGACTTGAGATGATTCGTATGGATATTTTTATCTTAGTTGTACATATGTTTTTTTTTACCTTTAATTCTTATCACTGAATTAAAGGCCAAGCTGTCTGTTCCATACATGTCCAAGCCCACTCACACCCCAATCCTAAACGTTGCATATTTCCAAGACAGTAGAGTTTAGTGCAATCAAATCTTTAAAACATATTATGTAAATTTCTTAAATTATGGTTTAGACATTATATGCTTTAAATTCCAGCATCTGAACTAATGTAAAACCTACTTAAGGGTGATTTTAGTCTGTCCTTTCTATGATATATTTTCTGCCAGAGAGAAGAACATACATCTTTGACTTAAGTAAAGATATTCCAATACAAACCTGCCTAAGCATGACACAGTGCTCAGATAACTTTTATTTTGGCCTATAAAGCTATTTAATACAAATATACTACTTGTGTTTGCTGGCCTTAATAAAAATTCATTATATGTTTATTTACACTAACCAAACCACTGTCTAACCTTTTGCAAAACAAGTGAGTTATTAGTACTTTTCTGGAGCTCAGTAATTTTTTCAGTTCCTTACACATATTTCCATTACTAGACTCAGATTTTTCTATCTCTACCCAAAGGGGCCTCTGGCTGTCCTAAGATCTGTGAGTCTCTTTCAAGGTGTGGTAGGTACAATTTTTATTTAGACTTAAGAGCAAAAGGATCCCAAAAGTTTCAATGTTTATAACTTAACAATTTCATTTATTTATTCATATATGCAACCAGTGTTTGTTGTTTGACTGTTTTTGTCAATTCCTATCTCTGTATTGACAACAGTACATATGTATCAGTAGCCTCACTTCCCAAACACAACGACTTAATATTATTTGTTTCTTGGCAGTTTAACTGTATAGTTTCATAAGATGTATTTTGAAATTATGTATTTCATGTAAGAATTGGCAAATTAGTTATTTAAAAGTATTTACAAATTTATTTATCTCTAATTATTTGAAACAAGTATTTTCTTAAAAGTGTTTTATATTTTTCTTCTTAAAGTGTAAACACGGCTCATAAGTGGCATTTGTACTCAGCATTTCTGAACTTCAAAGAAAATGCTGATGTGTAGCAAAATTTCTATCTAAACTTTGTTTTTGCTCTAAAGTCACTTAGGTTCCAATGATTAAAAATGCTCAAGGATGCACTTCATATTAATCTTAGGAGGAGCATAGATTGATTGACCTCAGCTGAAATTAAATATACTTCAAAAAGCTGCATCATACTTAAAAGCAGCTTTAGAAATGCTCATACTCAAGTTATTTTTCATCTCATTACTTTTTTATGTATTTCTTGTTTCAGTGTAATACATTATGTCCTACCAAAAAAGCATTGATAAATGTATTCAAACTGAAAATAGTTCCATAACAGTAACAAGAAAAACTAATAGCCTCAATCCATATGGTTCCTCCTCTAAGTTTTGAAACATACTTTGGCAATAGTTTTTCTAATCTGAAAAATATCCCTGAAAACATTGCATTATTTTACTGATGAGGTTATTACACCAAGGTCACAGAGCAAGGAAAAGCAGGGTTTTATTTTAATATGTTCCTACACATACTTTTCTTCTTAAGCTATACTTTGTTCAGTCAAGTCAGAATCTAGTAAAAACGTCTTGAGCATGTATTTAAAAGCAAATACCTTTGCTAGCTATTAACTAAAGCAAAATGAAGCTAAAACTAGGCTCCTGAATGTTCTAGTTTAAAAAAAAAAGAAAGAAAATCATGCTTGAGTAAGAGAAATGCCTGCCAACTCAGACTAATAGCTAGTTTCCAGATTTTCTTGGAAGTATTAATATAAAGTGATTTTTCATGCTACTTCACTCATGTATTTTATTAAGCTCTGTAAGAGAAAATTTAAACATGTTCCTGATGCTCTAAATGTTGTCATCTCTAATGTCTACATCTATACAATGTTGAGAAACAGGTGCTGAAATATTTTCATATATTACTTTGACAAAAATTTAGACCATCCAGGTTTGTTGTTTTGTTTGTTTTCAGAGCCTTACTGGACATTTTTGCTTACAGGTTTCATGTGGGCAAACTTTCCCAAGAAAATATGTGAGATATCTGAGTTAAGACAAAGACATTTTCTGTGAACTATTAACCAGCTGTGTTTGATGAAAAATGCTACTGAATACCTGGTTGAGTGAGATTGTCAATTAGATTACAGCTCTTGATATGATTGGAAGGATTTGTGAGGCCAGGCACTGTTTTTTTTAGTAAAAACTCAACGTGATTCTGGTACACCTTTGTGAAGCTGTTGGACATCATTCTGCGTCTCTGTTTCTTCATTTATAAAGTGAGTACAAAAATATAAAATTCATTGTTTTAATTTAATACATGAATTACATGAATTTATGAAATTAAATATGCAAAATAAAATAATCTTTCAAGAAATGTTATTTATTTCTCCTCACTCACATTATATTTCATATTCCTTTTCAGACAGGACTCCGTATTGTATTTATGAAAGCACAAGATTGATACTCCTTTAACTAACAGAGATAATATAAACTAGTTAAGCATTTCAACACCCTGCCAGGAAACCAAGTAATATGGGGAACCCAGAAACCATAAATTGTTCTTTTAGACTCTTACAGAGACACTGAACAACAACTCAATCAACCGTTGTCTGGTTCAGAAAATGTTTTACATGCTGAATAGCCATCTAAAATCATCCATTGTCAAAAAAAATAAGAAAAATCTTAAGCATTTTTAGCACCTACATAGATTAAATTATTAATATGTATGCTGTATCTCAACTAACAAAAATGAACAATGAAAACAAGACCACACACCTTATTCATGTGTATTATATCATAATGACCAAAATTTCCCACCATTGGAAATAGCCCATGAACAAGAAACACATGGTAGGGACTTCCCTGGTGGCACAGTGGTTAAGAATCCTCCTGCCAATGCAGGGGACACAGGTTTGATCTCTGGTTCCGGAAGATCCCACATGCCGTGGAGCAAGTAAGCCCGTGTGCCACAACTACTGAGCCTGCGCTCTAGAGCCCACAAGCCTACTGAGCCCGTGTGCCACAACTACTGAGCCTGCGCTCTAGAGCCCACAAGCCTACTGAGCCCACGTGCCACAACTACTGAAGCCCGCGCGCCTAGAGCCCGTGCTCCACAAAAGAAGCCACCGCAATGGGAAGCCTGCGCACCGCAACGAAGAGCAGCTCCCACTCGCCGCCGCTAGAGAAAGCCCGCGCGCAGCAACGAAGACCCAACACAGCCATAAATAAATAAAATTAGAAAAAGAAAAGAAATACATGGTAGAAAAACTGTTATTCTATGGGCCAGTATAGTACTTTGGAACATATTGTATTGGTTAATGACACTTATCTGACTCTCAGTCTCGAACTGTATTTCTGCACTGAGTGTATATAAGTAATCCATAAAATAAGCTTTTGTTGAGATTAATTGGTTTCTGTTATCTCCATCTGTGTACATGACGGCAGTTATGAAGCAGAACAGATTTTCCCCCAAAAGAGTGATGTAAAATATCCTCTTCACTACATTTGAAATCCATTTACATTTTTACAGTGAAAAGGCACCATCATAGCTTGGTTACCTGAGATAGGATTTAACATTCAGGAATGCTTTTATGGTCACAACGTATTGAAGGGAAAGGAGAACATCATGGCTGGGTGGTGGAAGAGGTGTTGGTGAGATGCAGTCACATGAAGAACACCCCACCACCACCACCCCAACTTAAAGGAGATTTCTGAGGCTATGATGGCAGTGTAGACTCCCAGCAGCAAAATCCCATTCCAGAGTCTGTTTAGTCAAGCCATTCCTGGAACTAACTGCCTGCAGACTTGGTTCCTAGGACAGCCAACGCTGAGATTGAGATAAGCATGCAGATTTATTAGCGAGTATGTTAAATTTAACACCTGCTGGAGGAAGGGAAAAAAGCTCAGGCAGAAGTTGAGCTGCATTACAGATTTAATAGAGGCCTAAGGAAGTTCCAAAATTTGGAAGACACTCTAAAATTGTCCTAAGGTTGGGCGTAGAGGCTGGGCGTTTTTGACCCAACATTGATTCATCATTGGAAATGAGCATTACAGTTGTCTTCCCTATCTGCAGGTTCTGTATCCGCAGATTCCACCCACCTCTGGATCCGAGGTTGTTTGAATCTGCGGATGTGGAATCGGTGATTACGAAGGACCGGTAGTAATACAGCATTTTACACGAAGGACGTGAGCGTCCCTGGACTTGGGTATCTGTGGATTCTGGTATGGGCTGTGGCAGGAGTTCTGCAACCAATCCCCTGCGGATACGGAGGGACGACTGTACTGGACAATGCAGGTCTCTTCAGTTGAGGCAAATCCTTTAAAGTGTTGAAAAATGAGGGCTTTCTGCCGAGGAGAAGGTAGGGAGTAAACCTTCATTTTGGTGAGGAATTTGTGTTATCCATCCTAGCATCCTTTGCACGGTTCTTAGAAGCCGTCAAAATAACTTCTCAAACGATGTAGGCCGCTATTTTTCAATAATTCAGAAGGCTCGTATAGTTTTTTGAAATTTAACTACACTAATATTTTAGTTTGCAGCCCAGTATACTATTTACAATGAAATTCACAGCTTTAAAACTTGGAACTTTGCTAACTGAAAAGTGAATGTTTGATATCTATGCCATTTTAATTTGTTTTTTGTTAAACCCACTAGATGATACAATTCTTTTATATCCTAACCGATCAATACGGAGAGAATAAAAGTTAACAAACGGATGACAACAGTGAGATCCTAATTCCAGAAGAACATTTTGGTGAAGTCCATTTATTTCCCACAAATTCACTGGAAGTGCTCACACACACACACACACACAACACTCACACACACTCAGGTGGAATGTGGGAGTCAGGGAAACTTCAGTTGCCCTTCTGTTCTCTAGAGCTCATCTTGTGTTGGTGGCATTTGAATATTCTCTTCCGTATAATCTGCCAACGCGAGGCATTTGCTATATTCTGTTTGAGGGAGTATATCCTTGAGAGAGTATAGTACTGTTAATTCAAGTCCAACACAATTAAAAAGCTCCCCATGACAATTCCTATTATGATTTCTTTTTTGATAATGTATCTTTTGCTACATTTATGTATTATATAATTTTTGCTCATATGAGTGAGATTGGTCTATAGTCATTTTTCTTTAATTGTATTCATCAAGTTTGGGTATATAAGATAGCTAGCATCACAAGTAAGCTGTGAAATGTTCACAGTTCTATCTAGAATAGTTTTATATATTCTTAGATGTTAGATAGAATTAGGCTGTGGAATCATCAGTTCTGTTGACGTTTTAAAAATGTCTCCAGTCTTTTCTAAGGAAATTGGCCTATTCAAATAGAATTTGTCTTCTGGTCATATTTTTAAATTATTATAATTTTTATGGGAAATCATACATTCCCTCTAACATTCCAAATTTATTACATATAGAATTATCATAAAATTATTTTCATCTTTATCTGTCTATGGCTGTGTATCTTTTGCATTCTTAATTTTCTTCATTTTCATATGTTTTGTTTTAAAACTCTCATGAGAGATTAGCGTCTGTGTATTTTCAAAATAATCTGCCTTTATCTCTCCAGTTCTCTGTTCTCTGTGTATCTTTCATTTTATTAATTTCTGCCTTTTTCATTTATTAAGTTACCTACACTACATTAACTTACACTGTTCTTTTCCTGTCTTTTAATGTACAGTAAACTCTTTCATATTAAATGTGTTTTATATAATAATGAAGACAGAAAATTGTAAAGGATTACTGTTTTGTGTAGCATTAGGTCAATAGTTGTATTATTCCATTTTGGGCAAAATCTTAAATTTTTTTCCAGTCATGAGTATATAAGAAGCTTAATCTAATTTCATTCTTTTTATACTCACACATACACATTCACACTCACACGGAGAAACACAAATGCACTAATGGCCATCTTTTTTAAGAAAGTAACTTTATCTTTCTGTGTTGTATTTTTCTATGCTAGCAGTGACTAATTATGAAACAAGTGACAATATGTGTCGCTTTTATAACTTTTAATGTCTAGGAGAAATGACTGTGGATAGTTCTTAGGATTTAAAGTTTTTATTCAGTCTTTAATTTGCAAATAAAAATTTTCTTACACTTAACTTAGATGTTTTTATACATATATACAAAATTATATCTTAAAAAACTCTCTCCATTTAATTTGGTTAATATTTTATTAATTTAATGGAGTAAATGCTCTTAAACTCTGTTCCATTTACAACCTAATTATTAGATTTGTTTACCATCTAACAATTTATTTATAGATATAAGGCAGGCAATTAATTATGGGTAAATAAAATGCATTTCTGTAATACAAATTAGAGGAATAAAGAGAATATAAAATTCACTTTCAAATTGCATATAATGTATTACATATAATATTGATTAGTAAGGAATATATACATTTTTTCATATGAGTATATATGTATATTATATATTTTATGTATTATATATTCATGTCTCTATATACTTAAAATATAAACATATTACATACTAATCTGTGCATCCTTATATATCAATATTTTTATAGTTTAAATAGATATTATATTTGTATTTGTGTAGTTTAAATAAATACTATGTCAACATAATATATTTAAATACTTCAACATCTCAACTGCCAAAATTTACAAACTTGGAAAAACCAAAACTTCCTAAGCATTTAACCACAATATAATTCAAATGCTACATCTCACATTCATGATGGAGTAAATTGTCTCTAACATGAAAATATTTTAGGCATTTAGTCAAACTCTTTCAGCTTTCCATTTAAAACCATAAGACCATTATGTGAGTTTAACTTTTGCATTTTATATAACTCATAGAAATATCTCTTAATTTAGCACAAAATTAAGGTTTTTTTCATCACCATTTCCGTATTTATTTATAGAAATGCATTTACCCAATGAAGAGTATAGGTTTACCATTTATGTCAGAGCTGAAGTCAGTGAATTAAAATTTCAAGATGACAACATTGTCATTTAGAGACTTCAGACAACTCTGGGAGACCAAAGGGCTATAAGTATGTACAGAATTCTAGCCCAGCCCCACAAGTTTCTAGTGACATTCGCCCAATTTCCTATCCCTAATTTGGTATTTGGATTCCCGAGTCCCTTAAGAGTGTTGTTCCAAGTTGCTGCATTGCTTGTTTGCCTTCTGCCTTCATTTCATATTTTTCTTGATGTGTTCACACTCTAGTCATTTTAATGAAATAAGATAATGTTTTTATAATTGGTTCTACCTCTTGGCCACCAGAGAGTACTCCTTCTGAAACCACAGAGATGAGTCTTGCAGGGGCTCTGAGGAGCTCCAGTTCTTTATGTCTCGGTGCTGAAAGAATTCAGGGACAGGCAAAGTGATAGATAAGAAGGGATTTATTAGAAGAGGATGCTTGGGAGGCTTACAAGTGGGTGCGCATGTTTTTTTATTTCTTTTATATTTTCTGACATTAATATAAAAACATACAGTACGGTTATCTTTATTTGTGTTTTCCTGGTAATCTTTTCATGTACCCCTTCATCCTGTCTTCTCTCTCTGCCTCTCAATTTTTACTCTTTAAAAGTAAATTTCTGGACCCAATTTTGTTTAACATGTGCAGTGTCTTTGTTGTAATTGGAGATTGTTGTGAATAAGAGATTTTATTCTGTTTATTTTAAATGAACACTTCAATATATTTTCATGATCTGACTTTCTATTTGTTATTTATTTTTCTTCATGGTTTTCCTTTTATATTTTTTTTTTATTTTTCTCATATATTATTTTGATCATGATGTCATTTATTCCTCTATTTCTCTTGTTAATCCATTAATTCTGTTACTGTTTTCCAGGTCTTTATTTATAATTTTACCTTTCCTGAGTCTCAAAATTAAACATATTCCTCTACAATTTTAGGAATGAGTGATAAAAATGTCCCCTATCTGGATAGATAAATTTTTAAATTCCTGTACTATTTTCTCTCTCCAATAAAATAAAACTTTAAGGATATTTTATTTTCCTACTTTTTTTTTTTTTTGGAACTCTCAAACTCCTCTCTCAGACAGTACAATCCTTAAATTTTGCTGAGAGAGGACAATATATTTAATTCTGGATCTATTTTAGACTCTGCATGAAAATGGCTCTTATTAAAAATATTCCTATTTAAAATGTAAGATACACATCCCCATCCCAGAGTTTGTGATTATCCTCTTTGATTGAATTCTGTATTTTAGAGTAGAAATGTGTACACTTATAAATATATTTCAAAATTCATTTTTTGCAGCATTTTTTCTACTTTCTTTAACTATGTTGAAATCTTCAGTTCTGACTAGTGGTTGTTACATTAGATTTTTTTCTGATACTTCTCCTCAGATAAGATATGTGGGTAATATATTCTCTGAATCCGTGAATCTTATAATCATCTTTCTTACAACCTGTCAGTAGGATGTGAGCTTAGCTTAGCATTCTTGAGTTTCAGGACTATCCTCCTTGTAGATGATCTTGCTTGTGCTGTCATCACCTTGTTTCCCATGTGAATAAACTGTTCTTTCTCTCTTTAGGCTTAGAAGATTATGTATAAAGTTCTGATTTTTTGTTTTGTTTTGTTTTTTGGTTTTGTTTGTTTGTTGCGGTACGCGGGCCTCTCACTGTTGTGGCCTCTCCCATTGCGGAGCACAGGCTCTGGACGCGCAGTCTCAGCGGCCATGTCTCATGGGCCCAGCCGCTCCGCGGCATGTGGGATCCTCCCAGACCGGGGCACAAACCCATGTCCCCTGCATCGGCAGGCGAACTCTCAACCACTGTGCCACCAGGGAAGCCCTGATTTTTTTTTGAAATTACTTTATATATTAGAACTCCTGTATGTATCACTCAGGGTTTTTTTTGTTTGTTTGTTTTATTCGTTATCATTTCCTTCTTTACATTTTTGGCTCTGTATTTTTAGATAGTTCTTCTGTTATTATCTAAGCCTGTAGCATCTTAACAGTGACTATTCTCTCAATTAATCTGAAGAGTTTTTTATATTAAATTTCATTATGTCAGTTAGCTACTTTACATGTATCTCCTCGAGGGTTTTTATAATTCTTTTTATGTTGCCATTTTTTCATCTCTATTTATAAGCATATGTTTTGTTCTTCTTCCCTCTAGCTTGTAGCTCCTGTTAATTATGTCCTAATTTGTATTTATCTTCACTATGGTTCAGTTCCAATGGGTTGGTTACTTCAAATGGTGGCAAAACAGTGCAGGATGATCTTTACCCTTGGGGGTAATAATGAGTCTGATTTTCCAAACCATTTTCATTTAAGCATCAATGACTCTGATATAAAAGGGCTCTGAACTACATTATATCACACATATACTGGAGTATATATAGGTACATATATATATAAAATCACTGCAGTATATATTATTATCCTAGATGCAGCATTCAGCCACTTAACTATTTCTTATCTCCTACCCCTGTAAATACCTCCTTTGGATGCACCAAAATATAAAATAAAATAAAAAAGTGATGAATTATAATAAAACATACTTTTAAATAACTTGCTTTATATAAGAATATATAGGTATTTTGTTGGTGTTTCACTGTAAACAAGTAATTAAGTTTCACAATAATAATCTGGTGGTGAGCAATTGAATACATGGATGTGGGAGCCAAAATTGTTCTTCCCCAATCATAATAAAATTCTTTGCATCAGTGCAGGTTGGGCCATGTAAGTGTTAAAAACTAATTTCTTGAAGTACCCTGTTGTAATCTTTCATAATAAAAGGAGAATCATTTTGGCATGCTGAGCTAAGAGGAAAATTCAAGACTTGAAAAGTGGAACAGATGATAACTGGATTTTCCTCCCACTGCTATTATGGTAAAGTAAATAGACTAGCTTAATGTCTTGAAGCTGTTGATGACATTTTTTCCGAGTACTTGAACATTAAATATCTGTCTGGTAATACCCTAAGGAATATTTTTAAATGCAGTGACCTCTCAAAAGATCATCATAAAAATCATTCTTAATTATGTTTTGTAAATGAATTTAAGTATCTATGTAAATTAAATTTTATGTAGTGCCATGTTGAATGCATGGCCAGGTAAGTCTCAGGAAATAATGTATGTATATTATGTTCCTAAGCAGCATCCATAACCACTAAGAATTAAAATTGATTTTTACAAAAAGGAGAATATTTATTTCAGGGGTCTCAGGATTTAAGTTAAGAGACATGTACCACAATGTTCATTGCAGCTCTATTTACAATAGCCGGGAAATGGAAGCAACCTAAATGTCCATCAACAGAGGAATGGATAAAGAAGATGTGGTGCATATATACAATGGAATATTACTCAGCCATGTAAGGAAACAAATTGAGTTATTTGCAGTGAGGTGGATGGACCTAGAGTCTATCATACAGAGTGAAGTAAGTCAGAAAAAGAAAAACCAATACCGTAAGCTAACGCATATATATGGAATCTAAAAAAAAAAAAAAAAAAAAAAAAGGGTACTGATGAGCCTAGTTGCAAGGCAGGAATAAAGAGGCAGACATTGGACTTGAGGACATGGGGTGGGAGGGCAAAGCTGGAGCAAATGAGAGTAGCATCGACATATATACACTACGAAATGTAAAATAGTTGGCTGGTGGGAAGCAGCAGCATAGTACAGGGAGATCAGCTCGGTGCTTTGTGACCACCTAGAGGGGTGGGGTAAGGAGGGTGGGAGGGAGGCTCTAGAGGGAGGGTATATGGGGACATATATGCATTTGGCTGATTCGCTTTGTTGTGCAACAGAAATTAACACAGTATTGTGAAGCAATTATATTCCAATGAAGATCTATTTTAAAAAAATGAGTCATAGCTATATAATTTGACATCATTACAAATATCAAAGGCATAATTACTGTGATTTTAAAACTATAGGCAATAAAAGGGAAAACCCTTTGGAAACAGCCCAGAATTACAATGTTACAAGTATAAACATGATATTTAAATATAGTTATAATGTAATTCAGGAGCATACTTTGTTCCCTAAGAGCTCCCTAGATTACCTGGGTCATTCAAAGGACAAAGGCCAGGATGCCTCAGGGAACCTCAGCAACTTCTGTTTATGTTAGGATGTTTTATTTCACAATGATGATGTTCAGAAATGTTTCAGGAACACTACTGATATTTTACAGTCTTCTTCAAGTTCAGTGTCTATCAGGACAGGAGGAATGTGTTACTGGGAAAGATAAGATAATCAAGGGAGTGTAGCTTTCACTGCTAAACAGGAACTGCTTGTTAATTGAATTATTTTATGTCTTTTTGTGGGTTATTATTTGATAACTTCTATCACTATTTAACACTACATATTAATAAATATTGTCTGTGGACACATGTATATACCCCAAAGTAATCCTAAGGGGTTATTTTTATTGCTATATTTTATGTGAAGAAACTGATAGAGATATCAGGAAATTTTGATTTTACTGGTGTACTTTAATTTCATTTGTTACTATCCCTGTATCCTATAAAAACTCAGCCACAAAAAAAAAAAACTCTAAAGTTTCCTGATACTACCTTATTTTACATTCTACTTATTTCATTCCTCTTTCTCTCTTTTGTTTAGAATGACCTTTTCATTATTTTTAATTTTTCATTATCTTTAAACCTGTTTTATAGAAAGGGGTAGAAACATGGCTCCTTTAGATTCATGGACAATTGCAAGTTTTACTTTGTGTGTGTTGGTGCGCATGGCAGCCTATAACTTCACTTTTATATTCATGTGTGTGTGTCTATCTAAATAATTCTTCCTGCCAATATAGACAAAATTCCTAATTTGGAAGTATAAAACTGTTTTCTAAATAGTACTAGCTCATCCAAAAATGTTCAGATGCTCCAAAAATAAAATGTTTCTCAACACTTAAGTTATAAATATTTAATTAATGCTTCCTTCCTTCCAGGTTCCATGCTTAGTACTTAAAATGCAAACAAACATAAAAAATGAATACATAGGAATCCTTTTCTTCAAGGAGACTGTAGTTTAGTATTAGATCAAATATATGACTAGCATCGCATTTAAATTAATGATAAATTACAGAAGCCAAATGGAAGAAAAAATTAATTTAAACTATATGAAGTAAATAGTACTTCCCAGAAGATGTGTTTTTATACTGGATTTAGGGTAATTAATGAAGTTTTCATAGGTAGAAATTAGTCAAATAAGTATTCCATCATTTTATGAATTGGCAATTGTAAGAAAAGATTTTAAATGTGTCATCATGTACCCAGTAAAGATAATGACTTCCAATGTAGGTGGAAAAAAAGGAGGCAGAGGATACTTGTTTATGAAAAAAAGTTAATTTGTCAAAAAGTCATCTTTGGAGACTTTAATAAAGAATACCTGGGCATGGGGGCTACTCTTTGTGCATCCTCCAACCTTGCAGGTGAGTCTGGCAGCCCTTTCCTGCTACTGAGTCATCCTGAGCTGGCGCCATTTTATACAGTCCATTGTGAATCTCCGCATGCCGCACTGTATAGCTTGTTTTGTTTGAATACATGTAAGTTTTTGATTTACATTAATGTCTGTGAAATCTTTCTTATTAGATTTTGCTCAGGCTCCAAACTGTCAAATTATTTTTGGATTCTGATCCTGCCACCCAGTAACTTCTTGTTACTATGACTAGGTTCAGACCAATTATAAATTTGAGTAATATGCAACGATGTCCTCACTTGGGTGTACTGGAAAGAAAAACTGCTATTTAAAGCAAAAACTGCTTTTTTATCATAGAGAAGAAAGGTGTTATATTTAGTCTTAGGGGAAGTAGCTCTTTTTTTTTTTTTTTAATATTTTTTTGGCTGCGCTGCACATCAAGTGGGATCTTAGTTCCCTGACCAGGGATTGAACCTGCGCCCCTCGCATTGGAAGCTCAGAGTCTTAACCACTGGACCACCAGGGAAGTCCCGGGAAGTAGCTCTTTAAAACCCTTTTTATTATGGAAAATTTCAAACAAACATGAAAATAGAGAGAGTAGTGTAATCAGTACTTCTGTACCCATCACTCAGCTCGACAGTCAACTCATTATCTTGTTTTACCTCTATTCTACCCACTCCTCTTACCCCTCCTGATTGTGTTGAAGCAAATCCCAGATTTCATATCATTTTACTGATAATTTTTTGGTAAGTTCTCTAAAAGGTAAGGCCTCTTTATTTTTATTTATTTATTTGGCCGTGTAGCATGTGGAATCTTAGTTCCCCGACCAGGGATTGAACCCGTGCCCCCTGCATTGGAAGCACGGAGCCTTAACCACTGGACAACCAGGGAAGTCCCAAGGAATCTTTAAATAATACAACCATAATAACATTATGACCCCTAACAGGATAAACACTAATTCTTTAATATGATCCAATATCCAGTCCAAGTTCACATTTCCCATAATGTTTCATTAATGTTTTCATTAAAATTGCATATTTGAAAAAAAAATACTTGGCTTTTCTACACAAAGCATTATCATCCCCCTTTTGTCCTCAGATATGAACGTGCCTCTCAACATGTAATGAAATAGCTTGATATCAGTTACTAAACATAATAGCCAAGAAATAGACATTATGGGGGTAAAAGTGAGACGTTACCCATTATGAGAATCATCAATTCAACTATGAACCCACAGTGCTACTACACTAGCTAACTTATCTATGTACTAAACAGTCCAAAATACACAAAGCAGGCAAGTTCAAATTAGATGTTATTGCCATCATGAAAGTAGTTCATCTTGAAGGAACATTCTGTCTCCACTGGATGCTGTGACCTCTGTGTGACACACTATTAGCTACTTCTTTATGAGTCATAGGGAGAAGAAGCACTTCAGTGCTGGTTGGGATGGCTTTGAGGTGCTTGCTGTTTATTCTTTTCTACCACTGCCTGTTCACTCTTCCCAGTTATGAAGCAGATACCACCAGTCACTGAGAGTAGTTAAGTTGATAAATAAAGGATGGTGACAAAATAAACCATGGAACCAGCCCAAAACTGCAGAAAGAAATGCATGTGTTGGAAATGCAAAAGTGAGTGGGAAGCTGATGTTCCCTTTGAGGAATTATCAATTCACTTTGTTGGAAATGCATGGCAAAAAGCAAAACAAAAAAGCCCACAAACCTTAATCATCAGGTGCTGAGAGTCTAATATTCGTCACCCATATTCTAACTTGGGTTCACCAGGGAGGTTTTCTGGAGAGTCTCAAGACCACACCAAAAGTGTAATACAAGAAAAAAAATCCTCTGATGGCATGCAAAATTGAGGAAGGATACTGAAAGTTTTGAATCTAGTTTTGTAATCAATACCATTTGCGTAAAGAGTAAAAAATAAATATTACCCTACACTGTAGAAAAAGGGAAATATAATTTTCTTACAAGGTTTTCTTTTTTCTCTTCTCATCTTAGGATTTGCCATGTCAAATTATATGTCAATAGAAAGTGACATGACCTTAAGATTTGGGGAAACAGTTTACATGGGATGCATTTTGGGTTCTGCTGGGCTAGGAAAGGTAGGGGAAGGTGGGGATCAATTAGAATGAGACCTAGAGGAAGAGAAATAAAGAGCCAATAGGTTGCAGAGGGCTTGCTCTGGATTCTAGGTTTGAGAGGAAAAGAGGTATAGGCACTACCTATACAAGGGACAATAACGCAGCTCAAATGGCTTAAAAGAGTTTCATTCTTGGCTCACATTAGTGTTTGATCCAAGTGCCACTCCTAACATAATGCCCATTGGCATTTAGGAGATCAATGGTGTCTTCAGGACTATATCTTATTTCTCTAGCTCCCCTGTTCCTGCTTTTGTCCCTTTTTGTTTCATTCCCAAATAGGCTCTCTCCACGTGGTATCAAAGTCAGGCTAGTAAATGTTCCAGACTTGCAGGTGGCTTCTAGTTAGAGCTTCAACCTATGGGGTGGGTATGGCTAGTATGGTGCCAAGAACAAAGAGTCTCTTCACACCATACCAGCCATACCCACCCGTATATATCATCCAATTACTAATCTGCTGTGTCCGCGTGAATGGAGCAACCTAACTTTACACTCATGGGTCCTACTTTGTTTCTGTGGAGAGTATGGGAAGATATTTGATCCTGAATGCTATCAGAATTGAATAGAGTAGAAGGGGGGTCAGGTCCTAAAGTAAAACTCTACCAAAAGAACGGATGGTCGCTATTTGCAACCTCTTTATTTTCTTCAAGAATATCTAATCTTGTTCACCATGACAAAGCTACAGAAAAGATTCAGAGGTAGGTTTGTCTAGGAGGAAAATTTCCACGGGACCTTGAGAATGAATATAAGGTAGATGGATTAAAGCCAGGAAAGGAATTGGGAACAGTCATTATAAAATTAAATAGTTTGAGGTGATAATGATCTTCAGGGACTTAGAAAGTTATATATTTTGCTACATTATTTTAATATGTTGGGAGATAAACACACTCTACTTAATAGTGACAAGTAAAAGTAGTAATTCCCTGTTTTAAACCAGTTTAGATAAGAAAACAATTTTTATTTTGGGTTTATAGAGATAAATTGACTGCATTTTAGAATTATTTGAGCTTATTTTTTCCAATACTCAGAGTACAAATTGGCTATGTGTAAATATTTCAACATTGGGTGTTCTCTTTGAATGAAAAGCAGGCATCCAGGTTCAACTGTATGAGTGAGACAAAGTAAAAAAAAAAATTGTTTCACAAAATATCACTGTTTATACAAGTATAGAATAAGCCATTAAAAAAAATTAAGAATGGAGATTATTAGTGATTTAAATTCTAAAATACCACCATACATAAGGATAATTCCATTTTCTACATTATCAGGACATGCTATTTTCATCAAGTTTCAGGTAGTCCATTTTTCACACCTTATTGTTTTGAAAATATTTGCATAAATTAACCTAAAATACATCCCTTTATATTTCCAACTATATCTTCAATCTGTTCGATCATCCCATGAAATGATACAGAAAAAGCCTAAAAAATTTCACTGTCTCCTAGTTAATGAAGTCAATATTTTCTCCTAAAGTTTTCATTTTTCTAGGGTAAATGTCTGTTTTTTTCAAATGTAGCTCCTTCTTTCTTTCTCCCTTTTCTCCCTCTCCTTCTGTTCTTGTTCTTCATCTTTCTTCTTTTTAACATCACGTTTTTCAGATCCTTCATCAATCTGGACACAAAGAAGATTTTAAATGTGCTGCCCAGATCTGAACTCACTACTCCATATTGGGTCTGATGGTGAACACTGTGACATAATATTTACTCTCTTGATTTCAATTAATATTTTAAGTAACATATTTCATTAGTGTTTAAAACCTTTTCCATTTATTATCTTTTTTTAACATCTTTATTGAAGTAAAATTGCTTTACAATGGTGTGTTAGTTTCTGCTTTATAACAAAGTGAATCAGTTACACATATACATATATCCCCATATCTCTTCCCTCTTGCATCTCCCTCCCTCCCACCCTCCTTATCCCTCCCTCCCACCCTTCGGTCACAAAGAACCAAGCTGTTCTCCCTGTGCTATGGGGCTGCTTCCCACTAGCTATCTATTTTACATTTGGTAGTGTATATATGTCCATGCCACTCTCTCACTTTGTGCCAGCTTACCCTTCCCCCTCCCCGTATCCTCAAGTCCATTCTCTAGTAGGTCTGCGTCTTTATTCCCGTCTTGCCTCTAGGTTCTTCATGACCTTTTTTTTTTTTTTTAGATTCCATATATGTGTTACCATATGGTATTTGTTTTTCTCCTTCTGACTTACTTCACTCTGTATGACAAACTCTAGGTCAATCCACCTCACAACAAATAACTCAATTTCGTTTCCTTTTATGGCTGAGTAATATTCCACTGTATATATGTGCCACATCTTCTTTATCCATTCATCTGTCAGTGGACACTTAGGTTTCTCCCATGTCTTGGCTATTGTAAACAGAGCTGCAATGAACATTGTGGTACATGACTCTTTTTGAGTTATGGTTTTCTCAGGGTATATGCCCAGTAGTGGGTTTGTTGGGTCGTATGGTAGTTCTATTTTTAGTTTCTTAAGGAACCTCCATACTGTTCCCCATAGTGGCTGTATCAATTTACATTCCCACCAAAGGTGCAAAAGGGTTCCCTTTTCTCCACACCCTCTCCAGCATTTATTTGTAGATTTTTTGATGATGGCCATTCTGACTGGTGTGAGATGATATCTCATTGTAGTTTTGATTTACATTTCTCTAACAATTAATTATGTTGAGCATTCTTTCATGTGTTTGTTGGCAATCTGTATATCTTCTTTGGAGAAATGTCTATTTAGGTCTTCTTCCCATTTCTGGATTGTGCTTTTTGGTTATTTTGAAATTGAGCTGCATGAGCTGCTTGTAAAATTGGGAGATTAATCCTTTGTCAGTTGGTTCATTTGCAAATATTTTCTCCCACTCTGAGGGTTGTCTTTTCGTTTTCTTTATGGTTTCCTTTGCTGTGCAAAAGCTTTTAAGTTTCATTAGGTCCCATTTGTTTATTATTGTTTTTAATTCCATTTCTCTAGGAGGTGGGTCAAAAAGGATCTTGCTGTGACTTATGTCATACAGTGTTCTGCCTATGTTTCCTCTAAGAGTTTTATATTGTCTGGTCTTACGTTTAGGTCTTTAATCCATTTTGAGTTCACTTTTGGGTATGGTGTTAGGGAGTTTTCTAATTTCATTCTTTTACATGTAGCTGTCTAGTTTTCCTAGCACCACTTATTGAAGAGGCTGTCTTTTCTCCATTGTATATTCTTGACTCCTTTATCAATGATAAGGTGACCATATGTGCACAGGTTTATCTCTGGTCTTTCTATCCTGTTCCATTGATCTATATCTCTGTTCTTGTGCCAGTACCATACTGGCTTGATTACTGTAGCTTTGTAGTATAGTCTGAAGCCAGGGAGCCTGATTCCTCCCCATCTGTTGTTCTTTCTCTAGATTGCTTTGGCTTTTCAGGGTCCTTAGTGTTTCCATACAAATTGTGAAATTTTTTGTCCTAGTTCTGAGAAAAATGTCTGTCGTTGTTTGATAGGTTTTGTCCTAGTTCTGAAAAAAATGTCAGTCGTAGTTTGATAGGGATTGCATTGAACCTGTAGATTGCTTTGAGTAGTATAGTAATTTTCACAATGTTGATTCTTCCAATCAAAGAACATGGTATATCTCTCCATCTATTTGTATCATCTTTAATTTCATTCATCAGTGTCTTATAATTTTCTGCATAGAGGTCTTTTGTCTCCTTAGGTAGGCTTATTCCTAGGTATTTTATTTTTGTTGCAGTGGTAATTGGGAGTGTTTTCTTAATTTCACTTTCATATTTTTCATCATTAGTGTAAAGGAATGCATGAGATTTCTGTGCATTAACTTTGTATCCTGCTGCTTTACCAAATTCATTGATTAGCTCTAGTAGGTTTCTGGTAGCATCTTTAGGATTCTCTGTGTATAGTATCATGTCATCTGCAAACAGTGACAGTGTTACTTCTTCTTTTCTGATTTGGATTCCTTTTATTTCTTTTTCTTCTATGATTGCTATGGCTAAAATTTCCAAAACTAAGTTGAATAATAGTGATGAGAGTGGGCAAACTTGTTCCTGATCTTTGTGGAAATGCTTTCAGTTTTTCACCATTGACAACAATGTTGGCTGTGTGTTTGTGATATATATGACCTTTATTATGTTGAGGTAAGTTCCCGCTATGCCTACATTCTGGATGGTTTTTATCATAAATGGGTGTTGAATTTTGTCGAAAGCTTTCTCTGCATCTATTGAGACGATCTTATGGCTTTTCTCCTTCAATTTGTTAATATGGCATATCACATTGATTGACTTGCGTATATTGAAGAGTCCTTGCATTCCTGGGATAAACCCTACTTGATCATGGTGTATGATCCTTTTAATGTGCTGTTGGATTCTCTTTGCTAGTATTTTGTTAAGGATTTTTGCATCTATGTCCATCAGTTATATTGGCTGGTAGTTTTCTCTTTTTGTGACATCTTTGTCTAGTTTTGGTATTAAGGTGATGGTGGCTTTGTAGAGTTTAAGAGTGTTCCTCCCTCTGCTATATTTTGGAAGAGTTTGAGAAAGATAGGTATTAGCTCTTCTCTAAATGTTTGATAGAAATCACCTGTGAATCCATCTGGTCCTGGGCTGTTTTTTGTCTTGGAAGATTGTTAATCACAGTCTCAATTTCAGTGCTTCTGATTGGTCTGTTCGTATTTTCTATTTCTTCCTGGTTCAGTCTAGGAAGCTTGTGCATTTCTTAGAATTTGTCCATTTCTTCCAGGTTGTCCATTTTATTGGCATAGAGTTGCTTGTAATAATCTCTCATGATCCTTTGTATCTCTGCAGTGTCAGTTGTTACTTCTCCTTTTTCATTTCTAATTCTATTGATTTTTGTCTTCTCCCTTTTTTTATTGATGAGTCAGGCTAATGGTTTTTCAATTTTGTTTACCTTCTCAACGAACCAGCTTTTAGTTTTATTGATCTTTGCTATCGTTTCCTTCATTTATTTATGATCTGATCTTTATGATTTCTTCCTGTATGCTAACTTTGTTTTTTTTTTGTTCTTCTTTCTGTAACTGCTTTAGGTGTAAATTTAGGTTGTTTATTTCAGATGTTTCTTGTTTCTTAAGTAAGAATGTGTTGCTATAAACTTCCCTCTTAGAACTGCTTTTGCTGCATCCCATAGGTTTTGGGTCATTGTGTTTTCATTGTCATTTCTTCCTAGGTATTTTTTAATTTCCTCTTTGATTTCTTCCATGATCTCTTGGTTATTAAGTAGTGTATTGTTAACCTCCATGTGTTTGTATTTTTTACAGATTTTTTCCTGTAATTGATATCTATTCTCACAGCGTTGTGGTCAGGAAAGATACTTGATATGATTTCAATTTTCTTAAATTTACCAAGGCTTGATTTGTGACCCAAGATATGATCTATCCTGGAGAATATTCCATGAGCACTTGAGAAGGAAATGTATTCTGTTGTTTTTGGATGGAATTTCCTATAAATATCAGTTAAGTCCATCTTGTTTAATGTATCATTTAAAGCTTGTGTTTCCTTATTTAATTTCATTTTAGATGATCTGTCCATTGGTGAAATTGGGGTGTTAAAGTCTCCTACTATGATTGTGTTACTGTCAATACCCCCCTTTAAGGCTGTTAGTATTTGCCTCATGTACTGAGGTGCTCCTATGTTGGGTGCATAAATATTTACCATTGTTATATCTTCTTCTTGGATTGATCCTCTGATCATTATGTAGCATCCTTCTTTGTCTCTTGTAATCTTCATTTTAAAGTCTATTTTGTCTTATATGAGAATTGCTACTCCAACTTTCTTTTGATTTCCATTTGCATGGAATATCTTTTTCCATCCCTGCACTTTCAGTCTGTATGTGTCCCTAGGTTTGAAGTAGGTCTCTTGTAGACAGCATATATACGGGTCTTGTTTTTGTATCCATTCAGCCAGTCTATATCTTGTGGTTGGAGCATTTAATCCATTTACATTTAAGGTAATTATTGATATGTATGTTCCTATTACCATTTCCTTAATTGTTTTGGGTTTGTTATTATAGGTCTTTTCTTTCTCTTGTGTTTCCTGCCTAGGGTTCCTTTAGCATTTGTTGTAAAGCTGGTTTGGTTGTGCTGAATTCTCTTAGCTTTTGCTTCTCTGTAAAGGTTTAATTTCTCCGTCAAATCTGAAAGAGATCCTTGCTGGTTAAAGTAATCTTGGTTGTAGGTTTTTCCCTTTTATCACTTTAAATATGTCCTGCCACTCCCTTTTGGCTTGCAGAGTTTCTGTTGAATGATCAGCTGTTAACCTTATGGGGATTCCTTTATATGTTATTTGTTGTTTTTCCCTTTCTGCTTTTAATATTTTTTCTTTGTATTTAATTTTTTTTCCCCCTGCGGTACATGGGCCTCTCACTGTTGTGGCCTCTCCCATTGCGGAGCACAGGCTCCGGACGCGCAGGCTCAGTGGCCATGGCTCACAGGCCCAGCTGCTCCGTGGCATGTGGGATCCTCCTGGACCAGGGCACGAACCCGTGTCCCCTGCATTGACAGGTGGACTCTCAACCACCGTGCCACCAGGGAAGCCCTGTATTTAATTTTTGATAGTTTGATTAATATGTGTCTTGGCACGTTTCTCCTTGCATTTATCCTGTATGGGACTCTCTTCCTTTCCTGGATTTGATTAACTATTTCCTTTCCTATATTAGGGAAGTTTTCAACTATAATCTCTTCAAATATTTTCTCAGTATCTTTCTTTTTCTCTTCTTCTTCTGGGGCCCCTATAATTGAAATGTTGGTGCATTTAACATTGTCCCAGAGGGCTCTGCAACTGTTCTCATTTCTTTTCATTCCTTTTTCTTTATTCTGCTCTGCAGTAGTTATTTCCACTATTTTATCTTCCAGGTCACTTATCCGTTCTTCTGCCTCTGTTATTCTGGTATTGATCCCTTCTAGAAAATTTTTAATTCCATTTATTGTGTTATTCACCATTGTTTCTTTGTTCTTTAGTTCTTCCAGGTCCTTGTTAAATGTTTTTTTGAATTTTCTCTATTCTATTTACAAGATTTTGGATCATCTTTACTATCATTATTCTGAATTCTTTTTCAGTTAAACTGCCTATTTCCTCTTCATTTTTTAGGTCTGGTGGGTTTTTACCTTGCTCCTTCATCTGCTGTGTGTTTCCCTGTCTTCTCATTTTGCTTAACTTACTGTGTTTTGGGTGTCCTTTCGCAGGCTGCTGGTTCGTAGTTCCCGTCGTTTTTGTTGTCTCCCGCCAGTGGGTAAGGTTGGTTCAGTGGGTTGTGTAGGCTTCCTGGTGGAGGGGACTAGTGCCTGTGTTCTGGTGGATGAGGCTAGATCTTGTCTTTCTGGTGAGCACATCCACATCTGGTTGTGTGTTTTGGAGTGTCTATGACCTTAGTATGATTTTAGGCAGAGTCTCTGCTAATGGGTGGCATTCTGTTCCTGTCTTGCTAGTTGTTTGGCATAGGGTGTCCAGCACTGTAGCTTGCTGGTCGTTGAGTGGAGCTGCGTCTTGGCAATGAGATGGAGATCTCTGGGAGATATTCACCATTTGATATTACATGGAGCTGGGAGGTCTCTGGTGGACCAGTGTCCTGAACTTGGCTCTCCCACCTCAGAGGCACAGTCCTGCTGCCTGGCTGGAGCACCAAGAGCCTGTCATCCACTCGGCTCAGAATAAAAGGGAGAAAAAAAGAAAGAAAAAATGAAAAAGGTAAAATAAAACAAAATCGTTATTAAAATAAAAAATGAGTATTAAAAAGATTTAAAAATTAATAAAAAGAAGAAGGAAAGAAAGAAGAGAGCAACCAAACCAAAAATCAAATCCACTAATGGTAACAAGTGCTAAAAACTATATTAAAAAAAAGAAAAGAAAAAATAAAAAAGAAGGACAGACAGAACCCTAGGACAAATGGTAAAAACAAAGCTATACAGACAAAATCACACACAGAAGCCTACACATACACAATCACAAAAAGAGAAAAAGGGGAAAAATACACACACACACACACACACACACACACACACACACACACACACACACATATATATCATTGCTTCCAATGTTCACCTCTTCAATTTGGGATGATTTGTTGTCTATTCAGGTATTCCACAGATGCAGGTACATCAAGTTGATTGTGGAGGTTTAATCCTCTGCTCCTGTGGCTGCTGGGAGAGATTTCCCTTTCTCTTCTTTGTTCGCACAGCTCTTGGGGTTCAGCTTTGGGTTTGGCCCCGCCTCTGCGTGTAAGTCACCTGAGGGCGTCTGTTCTTTGCTCAGACAGGACGGGGTTAAAGGAGCCACTGATTCGGGGGCTCTGGCTCACTCAGCCCGGGGGGAGGGATGGGTACGGATATGGGGTGAGCCTGCGGCTGCAGAGGCCAGCATGACATTGCACCAGCCTGAGGCGCGCCATGTGTTCTCCCGGGGTAGTTGTCCCTGGATCACGGGACCCTGACAGTGGCGGGCTGCACAGGCTCCCCGGAAGGGAGGTGTGGATAATGACCTGTGCTCGCCCACAGGCTTCTTGGTGGCGGCAGCAGCAGCTTTAGCGTGTCATGCCCGTCTCTGGGGTCCGCGCTGATTGCTGTGGCTCATGCCCGTCTCTGGAGCTCCTTTAAGCGGCGCTCTTAATCCCCTCTCCTCGCACACCAGGAAACAAAGAGGCAAGGAAAAGTCTCCTGCCTCTTCGGCAGCTCCAGATTTTTTCCCGGACTCCCTCCCGGCCAGCTGTGACACACTAGCCCCTTCAGGCTGTGTTCACGCAACCAATCCCAGTCCTCTCCCTGGGATCCAACCTCCGAAGCCCGAGCCCCAGCTCCCAGCCCTCGCCCGTCCCGGCGGGTGAGCAGACAAGCCTCTCGGGCTTGTGAGTGCCGGTTGGCAGGGAACCTCTTTGCGGCAATCTCTCCGCTTTGCCCTCCGCACCCCAGTTGCTGTTCTCTCCTCCACAGCTCCAAAGCTTTCCCCCATAGCCACCCGCAGTCTCCGCCTGTGAAGGGACTTCCTAGTGTGTGGAAACCTTTCCTCCTTCACAGCTCCCTCCCACTGGTGCAGGTCCCGTCCCTATTCTTTTGTCTCTGTTTTTTCTTTTTTCTTTTGCCCTACCCAGGTATGTGGGGAGTTTCTTGCCTTTTGGGAGGTCTGAGGTCTTTGCCAGCATTCAGTAGGTGTTCTGTAGAAGATGTTCCACATGTAGTTGTATATCTGATATATTTGTGGGGAGGAAGGTGATCTCCTCATCTTACTCTTCCACCATCTTGAAGCTCCTTCCATTTATTAAGTGGAACTTGGAGTCATCTACTTTCTCTAGGTCCTCATTTAAAAAAAAATATGAGCAGTCATTAACCTAAATAAAAAAAGAGTTTCAAAAGAAAGAATCATCATCTTGTTCCCATGGTTGCACCCAAATTCCAGGTTCAACCTACTCAACAAGCATTTATGGAGTGTGCAGTTGACAGGGACCATGTCAGATTTTACAAATGGATGCAAGGATAATTTCTTGTTTGTGTTTTGCCACTCGTTTTTATGAGCCTAGACAAGGTTTTTCCTTTTAGTTACTTAAATTTGAGATATCCTTGCCTGAGCCCACTTCTCCTGGGGCTTTTTTCTTTTTGTTTACCTCATTGCTCCTTGCTTTCCTTCTATTCTGTAGAAATTATATTCTGTCTCCAACAAGCATCCTGATGTGAATATTTTTTTCTGAAATGTTATTTCTATTCTTATACCTTATGAAATTTGGCTCAAACTCTCTCCAGTGGAGCCTGCTGTTTCTTTTTCTCCTCTATACCTGAGGGTTTAGGAACAGAAATTGCCTTCTCTCTGCTTTTCATTGTTGATTCCAAGTAATTATTCAGCTACTCTTCCTTCCTCCCTTGGAAGCGATCATATTTGCCCAGGTTGCCTCTCCCAAACATAAAACAAATATGTGGGATTTCTAACTTGCTTGAGGACTCCAGAATCTAGTTCACTGTGTTCCTTGTAAAATACCTGTTATTAAAACAGATGACTTCAATGTAAACATTTAAAATATGTTCACTCTTTCTCCCCACTGTTTCTTGCCTTATCAACACCAATCATCTTATTCTACATCCTGGGTTTACCGTCCTTTAAGATGATTCTATCATATACTGTTATCAACTTGAAATTATTTACTTTCAATATTTTAAACCTAAAATCAGCTTTCTAATTTCCCTTCCTTTATTTTTTTCCAGCTTTCTTAGAAAACTTCTTTATTACAAATGTTATTAAATATTTTCCACATACATGCGTTACATACTGGGTATAACGTTCTTTTTTATTGAAATATATTTGACACATAACATTGTGTAAATGTAAGGTTTCAACATGTTAATTTGATATATTTATACATTGATTGCTTTGTAGCAATAATTAGCATCTCTATTAGATACATTATATAATTATCATTTCTTTGCAGTGCTTGGAATAATTATGTTCTAGTCTCTTAGCAAGTTAGATGATTATAATACAGTATTATTGTCTGTATTCACTAGAGTGTGCATTAGAACTCTAGGGCTTATTTACTACTCATTGCAAGTTTGTACCCTTAAATGACATCTGTCCTATCCCTCCACCCCACTACCACCACCATTTTACTCTCTGTTTATATGAGTTTGGCTTTTTTAGATTCCATATATAGTGGTATCATAAGGACTTGTCTTTGATTTATCTCACTTAGCAAAATTTTCTCAAGGTCCATCTATGTTGTTGCAAACAGGAGGATGTTCTCCTTCCTTATAACTGAAATATGTACACACACACACACACACACACACACATACACATACCATATCTTAGGTTTCTAATTTTTAATTTTGGCTACCAATGCTTATCTTTTCTCATATCCTCTTTTATTTTTATAGCAACTCTATTACACTTTAATAGACCAAATCACATAGGCTCAACCTACATTTAATCCACTGATTTCTTTGTAGTTCCACTTGATCATGCATTGTAACCCTGGAATCCTTTTATTCACATGGAGTCAAATTTGCAGACAAAAGTAGAATTTAGAATCACCATTTGTTTCCTGTTTGAATTTAGGTTAGTTACAAAGGATTCAGTGCGACATACCTATCCTTCACCTCCAATTCTCTCCCAATTAAATTTATAGCAGTTGTCGCAGAAATTTCACTTTTCACAAGCCCTGTTTTCAGGTGATCTTAACTTCTATTTTACTGAAACAATTTAGGCCTACAAAACTAGGTTAACTGAAATTGCTTATTCCCAATGTCAGCATTTTTTCTGTATCTTCACCCTTATTCTTCTCTTTTTTATCTCAAGATGAAATATTTGGTCTTTCTTTCCAAGGCGAATTCTCATGATGGAATGTCATAATGGAAAGAGCAGTGTAGTTAAAGTCAGAAGCTCTGCTTTCAAGCTGGCCATTTTTATTATTTTGAATAAGTCATAAGTTATTACTTTCTGGGACATTATATATTTAGTTTAATATAGCCTCATGTAATTCTCATATTTAGTACTTTTACTTTATTGCTTGGTATAGAATTTAGAAAAAAATGTGTTATACTTGAAATAACTTTTATTTGAAAGCCTTTTAAATGAAGAGCATTTTTATAGCTATAGAAGTAATAAATTTAAGAATAGCAGCCTTAAAGCATTTTTGTTTAGTTGCACTTATCTCTATTATGTCTTAAGAATCTCATCGATTTTGAGGACTACAAAAATATCATTAAGTTATCTGGCTCAATTTGATATAGTAAACATTCCCATTTAAGCCAATCTTTTGTACAGTGAAATATTAAATTGTAAAATTTATACAATATACATTAATTGGACAATGCATATCCCCAAATGCTGGTAAATCTTTAACCTGTGTTATTCTATAGAATTATTTTTGTATGCTATAAATATATCCAACCCATACTTATTTGAAAATTATAAAATTGGGTATCCAGCATGCACATTTCTCTCTTGTTGACTTTATGAGATTACTGTGAAACTGAACCCCATAATAGTAATTTCTTAGTAAATATTTGTATTCTTTATTCATGCTGACTTGACAACTCTGAATGACACTCTTATAATACCTTAATTCTTGGGTAATTTACTTTTTCTCAACAGGCACATATACTCCATACTCGAATAAAGAAGACAGATCATAGTAAAGCCCAACACCATAGCAGCAAGTACAATAGAATATAATGTTTTCTGTGAACATTTAAACATACTTACTAATTACTAATTTTAATGATATATAAATGATAAGGTCCTACCTAAGTAGCATTAAAATTACTTACTAATTTTAATGCTACTTAGGTAGGGCCTTATCATTTTATATGTTTTAATTTTAAACATACTTACTAATTTTAATGCTACTTAGGTAGGACCTTATTATTTTATAAATAATTATGATCATTGAACTGTAAGCAGCAGCAAAGCCTTGAAGCAGCTCCCCCTACTCTTCATGATATGAAATCATTCTAACCATTTTAGAAGCAAAATCCTGATTACTTCTTTCCTCTTCTAATGTTATAATTTACTTCTGGATATGCCCCTAAGTTTTCTTAGTCTACTAGAAACCATTGTCAATTTTTCTTTTAACATTACACCTTCAACCCATTCTTAATATTTGTTTCTTTTTTTTTTTTTATCTCTTATTGTCCCTGCCTGTGTCTCTCGGAAACTGACACTCAACCCATGTATTCAAACATTTAGGCTCCAATTCACAGTTTTAGAAAGAAAAAGATTCTGCCTCATTCTCTATTCACTCAGATTCATCTCCATGTGAACTGTTTTCACCCACATCTTCTCTAGAAATCTTTTCACTTATTATCTCTGGGACTTCAAACTGAAATTTTCCCACAGTTTACATTTTTTCCTCTTTCTAGTATATGTGAGCATGACTGTCATTATTGTAAAATATTGATTTTTACATGTATGCTAAAGTGCTGTTAACATTTTCCCTCCTGCAAAATCAATATTTCACAATTTACTACCCAAAGAAGCTGAAATCCCTTAGCATAGCTGAGCAGAATTTACAAGACCCATCACAATTTGATGTAATCTTAGCAAAATTGTTTCTCACTCACTTTGTAATGAACACTTCCTTAAAATTCTACTGCTTTTTTTCTCTTTTACACTTTGTAGAGGATTTTTTCTTTCTTTAAAAAATCTATCCAAGTTCATTTTTATACTTGCATCTAAAAGTCATGACTTTTATTAAAGCTTTCCAGATCAGTACAAGTTATTGAGAAATGCATCCTTATTATCTGTGACAATCATTTAGTAGTAAGTCTTTTTCTGCTTCCTGAATTTTTTATATATTTTGCCTCATGTGATAATAAAATTATTGACAATTAAAATCATCATTTGTTCAACAACTAAAATCCCAAGAAAGACAAGTTTTTAAGAGTGAGTTTATATCTCATATTTGTTTTTTAATCCCTCAAAGAGACGGTATCTGTATTATCTTCTTCTCTTTCTCTGCCATCTCCAGTTTTAGTTGAGCATCTCATTACTCCATTTTCTCCCCTTTCTTAGCATATTTCCCGGCTTTAATTTAATTTTTCACAGTTGCAGTACTACTTCCCAGGTACTGCAGGCACCTTATAGTAGAGTATTCCCAATTCCTCCCTCAACACTCTGTGATACTGTTGTCATTAATATCATTTATCCATATATCATTATCACCCAACACATTGTTTCTTATTATTATTTTGAGCAAATAATTGTCAATTAAGTCATTATTATTAAGAATAAGAAAAATTAAATATTTTGTTTACTTTTTTATCTGAAAAAGTTTTATTTCTTCTTGACTTTTGAAGGATAATTTTGCTTAATATAGAATTCTACATTGGTGGGAAATCTATAGCAGTCCAGTGGTTAGGATTCTGCACCTTCACTGCTGAGAGCCTGGGTTTGATCCCTGATCAGGGAACTAAGAGCCCACAAGCCGCATGGCAGCAGAGCCAAAAAAAAAAAAAAAAAAAGAATTCTACATTGGTGATACTTTTCTTTCAAGGCTTCAACAATTTCATTTCACTCTATTCCTATTTGCATGTTTTCTCAGGAGGCATTCAGTGTAATTATTTTCCTTGCTTCTGTATAGGTAAGGTCCTTTTTCTCTAGTTTTTTTCAAGATTTTCTTTATGTCTTTGGGTTTCTGCAGTTTACCCTGTGACCTCAATTCTCTGATGAATCTAAGAAAAGTCATTGATTTTTCAATTTGTTCAGAAGGTTTCTTGTGAAGATGGGAGTAGTGACTTTCAAGCACTTTATACGTCAGAGCTAAAACCTCTCTTTGCTTATATCACTGTTGGTTAAAAAATTATTTTATTTTTTTAAAACTTAGCAAATATTATTATGACATAATAATGCTGTAGGAAATAATATTTGATTTACCATGACCTTATTAAGACTTTCATATAAACATAGTCATTTAGCATGCCTTAAACATTTATAGAATATTTTTCAATATTCAGGTCTCTCCTGTACTGAGAAGGAAGATATAAATAATGAAAATATGCATTTCACTTTATGCAAATCTGATGTCACATAGACTTCATACATTTTATATATACTGTGCATTAATTAAGCCAGGAAATGAGTTAATTTGAAAATTGTATTGATTCTCAAGAGAGTGCTTAAATATTTATAGATTATTGATGTGTCTCATTTCTAGTATATGTTTAAATATTACTAAAGTGCTCCACTGAAGGCCCTTTGAATATTTGCAGTAAATGTGAATTCTATGATAGTCTTCTTTTTCAGTAGCCCTATGGACCTAAATTTTTATTTCTACAGATTACAAACATGGAAAGGAACAATATAAAGAGAAATGAACTCATCATATGCATGATATAAAATATTTAGATTCTCATCTTAAATATCTTATTAATTATTTATAGAACTTTTTTGGGCCTATTGTTTCTAAGATGAAAAATTTCTGAGAGCATTCAGTAAATGTGTAAATATGTAACATTTTGAAAGCATAGACAAGCAGCTGTAGTAATTCTATATTCAGTGAGAAAAACATAAGCACTTTGAACTTAGAACAAGATAGTATAGGGCTTCCCTGGTGGCACAGAGGTTGAGAGTCTGCCTGCCGATGGGACACAGGTTCGTGCCCCGGTCCGGGAAGATCCCACATTCCGCGGAGCGGCTAGGCCCATGAGCCATGGCCGCTGAGCCTGTGCGTCTGGAGCCTGTGCTTCGCAACGGGAGAGGCCACAACAGTGAGAGGCCCGCGTACCCCTCCCCCAAAAAAAGATAGTCTAGAATGCATTCTATATATAGGATATATTTTTCAAGCATCTATAGCAAATTGTATATAGAAGATTTATGTCACAATATCTAATGTAGCTTTAATATATGTAGAGGAAATATTTATGACAATTGCATTATAAGTTGGGAAAGGTCAAGGGACATAGACAAGGAAAATTTTTACATTTACCTCAAACTGGTAAAATGTCAACATCAGTATGCTTTGCTAAGTTATGTATTCGTTTAACAAGAATCTAGAAGAACTAAACAGTAAACAAACATGATGAACAGCACAATAAATGAAATTTAAAATTCTCTAGAAGGAATCAATAGCAGAATAACTGAGGCAGAAGAACGGATAAGTGACCTGAAAGATAAAATAGTGGAAATAACTACCACAGAGCAGAATAAAGATAAAAGAATGAAAAGAATTGAGGACAGTCTCAGAGACTTCTGGGACAACATTAAACACACCGAAATTTGAATTATAGGGGTCTCAGAAGAAGAAGAGACAAAGAAAGGGACAGAGAAAATATCTGGAGATTATAGTTGAAACTTCCCTAATATGGGAAAGGAAAGAGTCAATCAAGTCCAGGAGGCACAGAGAGTCCCATACAGGATAAATCCATGGAGAAACATGCTGAGACACATATTAATCAAACTATGAAAATTTAAATACAAAGAAAAAAATATTAAAAGCAGCAAGGGAAAAGCATCAACTAACATACAAGGGAATCCCCATAAGCTTAACAACTGATATTTCAGCAGAAACTCTGCAATCCAGAAGGGAGTGGCAGGACATATTTAAAGTGGTGAAAGGGAAAAACCTACAACCAAGATTACTCTATCCAGCAAGGATCTTATTCAGATTTGATGGAGAAATTAAAACCTTTACAGACAAGCAAAAGCTAAGATAATATATCACTACCAAGCCATCTTTACAACAAATGCTAAAGGAACTTCCCTAGGCAGGAAACACAAGACAAGGAAAAGACCTACAAATACAAACCCAAAACAATTAAGAAAATTGTAATAGGAACATAGATATTGATAATTACCTTAAATGGATTAACTGCTCCAACCAAAAGACGTAGACTGGCTGAATGGATAAAAAAACAAGACCCATATATATGCTGTCCACAAGAGACCCACTTCAGACCTAGGGACACATACAGACTGAAAGTGAAGGGATGGAAAAAGATATTCCATGCAAATGGAAATCAAAAGAAAGCTGGAGTAGCAATACACATGTCAGATAAAATAGACTTTTAAAAAAAGACTGTTACAAGTGATAAGGAGGGACACTACATAATGATCAAGGAATCAATCCAAGAAGAAGATATAACAATGGTAAATATTTATGCACCCAACATAGGAGCACCTCAACATGTAAGTAAAATGATAACAGCCATAAAAGGGGAAATTGGCAGTAACACAATCATAGTAGGGGAATTTAACACCCCACTTTCACCAATGGACAGATCATCCAAAATGAAAATAAATAAGGAAACATAAGCTTTACATGATGCATTAAACAAGATGGACTTAATTGATATTTACAGGACATTCCATCCCAAATCAACAGAATACACTTTCTTCTCAAGGGCTCATGGAGCATTCTCCAGGATAGATCATATCTTGGGTCACAAATCAAGCCTTGGTAAAATTAAGAAAATTGAAATCATATCAAGTATCTTTTCCTACCACAATGCTATTAGACTAGATATCAGTTACAGTAAAAAATCTGTAAAAAACCCAAACATATGGAGGCTAAACAATACACAACTAAATAACCAAGAGATCATGGAAGAAATCAAAGAGGAAATTAAAAAATACCTAGAAACAAATGACAATGAAATCACAATGACCCAAAACCTATGGGATGCAGTAAAAGCAGCTCTAAGAGGGAAACTTAGAGCAATACAGTCCTAGTTCAAGAAACAAGAAACATCTCAAATAAACAATTGCACCTTACACCTAAAACAATTAGAGAAAGAACAAAAAATCCCCAAAATTAGCAGAAGGAAAGAAATCATAAAGATCAGATCAGAAATAAATGAAAAAGAAATGAAGGTAACATAGCAAAGATCAATAAAGCTAAAAGTTAGTTCTTTAAAAGATAAACAAAATTAATAAACCATTAGTCAGACTCATCAAGAGAAAAAGGGAGAAGACACAAATCAATAGAACTAGAAATGAAAAAGGAGAAGTAACAACTGACACTGCAGAAATACAAAGGATCATGAGAGAATACTACAAGCAACTATATGTCAATAAAATGGATAACCTGGAAGAAGTGCACAAATTCTTAGAAAAGCACAACCTTCTGAGTCTGACCCAGGAAGAAATCGAAAATATAAAGAAACCAATCACAAGCACTGAAATTGAAACTGTGATTAAAAATATTCCAACAAAAAAAGGCCAGGACCAGATGGCTTCACAGGTGAATTCTATCAAACATTTAGAGAAGAGCTAACACGTATCCTTCTCAACTTTTCCAAAATATAGCAGAGGGAGGAAACTCCCAAACTCATTCTATAAGGCCACCATCACTTATACCAAAGCCAGACAAATATGCCACAAAAAAAGAAAACTATAGGCCAACATCACTGATGAACATAGGTGCAAAAATACTCAACAAAGTACTAGCAAAGAGAATCCAACAGCACATTAAAAGGATCATACACCATGATCAAGTTGGTTTATCCCAGGAATGCAAGGATTCTTCAGTATATGCAAATCAATCAATGTGATACACCATATTAACAAATTGAATGATAAAAACCAAATGATACTCTCAATAGATGCAGAAAAGCTTTCAACAAAATTCAACACCCATTTATGATAAAAACCCTCCAGAAAGTAGGCATAGAGAGTACTTCTTTATAATAAAGGCCATATATGACAAACCCACAGCCAACGTTGTTCTTAAAGGTGAAAAACTGAAAACATTTCCACTAAGATCAGGAGGAAGACAAGTTTGCCCACTCTCACCACTATTATTCAACATAGTTTTGGAAATTTTAGCCACAGCAGTCAGAGAAGGAAAAGAAATAAATGGAATCCAAAATGAAAAAGAAGTAAAGCTGTCACTGTTTGCAGATTACATGATACTATACATAGAGAATCCTAACGATGCTACCAGAATACTTGAGCTAATCAATGAATTTGGTAATTAATTTTGTATCCTGTTACCAAATTAATGCACAGAAATCTCTCGCATTCCTATACATTAATGATGAAAAATCTGAATGAGAAATTAATGAAACACTCCCATTTACCATTGCAACAAAAAGAAGAAAATACCTAGGAATAAACCTACCTAAGGAGACAAAAGACCTGTATGCAGAAAACTATAAGACACTGATGAAAGAAATTAAAGATGATACAAACAGATGGAGAGATATACCATGTTCTTGGGTTGGAAGAATCAACATTGTGAAAATGACTATACTACCCAAAGCAATCTACAGATTCAATGCAATCCTGATCAAACTACCACTGGCATTTTTCATAGAACTAGACAAAAAATTTCACAATTTGTATGGAAAAGCAAAAGACCGTGAAGAGCCAAAGCAATCTTGAGAAAGAAAAACGGAGCTGGAGGAATCATGCTTCCTGACTTCAGACTATACTACAAGGCTACAGTAATCAAGACAGTATGGTACTGGCAAAAAAACAGAGATATAGATCAATGGAACAGGATAGAAACACCAGAAAGGAACCCACATACCTATGATCATCTTATCTTTGATAAAGAAGGCAAGAATATACAATAGAGAAAAGACAGCCTCTTCAATAAGTCGTGCTGGGAAAACTGGACAGCTGCACATAGAAGATTGAAATTAGAACACTCCCTGACACCATATACAAAAATAAACTCAAAATGGATTAAAGACCTAAATGTAAGGCCAGACAATATAAAACTCTCAGAGGAAAACTTAGGCAGAACTCTCCATGACATTAATCACAGCAAGATCCTTTTTCACTCACCTCCTAAAGAAATGGAAATAAAAACAAAAATAAACAGATGGGAGCTAATGAAACTTAAAAGCTTTTGCACAGCAAAGGAACCTATAAACAAGATGAAAAGACAACCCTCAGAATGGGAGAAAATATTTGCAAATGAAGCAACTGACAAAGGATTAATCTCCAAAATATACAAGCAGCTCATGCAGCTCAATATCTAGTAAACAAACAACCCAATCCAAAAATGGGAAGAAGACCTAAATAGACATTTCTCCAGAGAAGATATACAGATTGCCAACAAACACATGAAAGGATGCCCAACATCAGTTATCATTAGAGAAATGCAAATCAAAACTACAGTGAGGTATCACCTCACACCAGTCAGAATGGCATCATCAAAAAATTTATAAACAATAAATGCTGCAGAGGGTGTGGAGAAAAGGGAACTCTCTTGCACTGTTGGTGGGAATATAAATTGATACAGCCTCTATGGAGAACAGTATGGAGGTTCATAGAAAATTATGAAAATTTGAGAAAGAAATCTCAATCTCTATGGAGGTTCCTCAAAAAAACTAAAAATAGAACTACCATACGGCCCAGCAATCCCACTACTGGGCATATACCCTGAGAAAACCGTAATTCAAAAAGGGTCATATGCTGCAATGTTCATTGCAGCACTATTTACAATAGGCAGGACATGGAAGCAGCTTAAGTGTTCATCAACAGAGGAATGGATAAAGAAGATGTGGCACATATATACGATGGAATATTACTCAGCCATAAAAAGAAACAAAATTGAGTTATTTGTAGTTAGGTGGATGGACCTAGATACTGTCATACAGAGTGAAGTAAGTCAGAAAGAGAAAAACAAATACCGTATGCTAACACATATATATGCAATCCAAAAAAAAAAGAAAGAAAAAAATGGTTCTGAAGAATCTAGGGGCAGGACAGGCATAAAGACGCAGACATAGAGAATGAACTTGACCCAGGGACGGGGAAGGCTAAGCTGGGATGAAGTGAGAGAGTGGCATGGACATATATACACTACCAAATGTAAAATAAATAGCTAGTGGGAAGCAGCTGCATAGCACAGGGAGGTCGTCTCGGTGCTTTGTGTGCACCTAGAGGGGTGGGATAGGGAAGGTGGGAAGGGAGATGCAGGAGGGAGGAGATATGGAGATGTATGTATATGTATGGCTGATTCACTTTGTTCTACAGCAGAAACTAACACACCATTATAAAGCAATTATACTCCAATAAACATGTTTAAAAATATTACATTAAATGCAGATGGACTAAATAAACCAATTTAAAAAGTAGTATATGCATACAACAGAATAGTACTCATTAATAAAAAGGAGCAAACTAATGATATGCAGAAAACTTAGATGGATCTCAAGGACATCATGCTGAGTGAAAAAACAATTTCAAAATGTCACATATCATATGATTCAATTGATATAACATTTTTTAAATTATCGAGATGGAAAAATGATTAGTGTTTGCCAGGATTTAAGCATGGTAAGGGTGTGTGTGTGTGTGTGGATGTAACTCTAAAGGGGTAGCATGGGGGGGTGGTCTTTAAAGTGATGGAATGTTGTGTATCTTGATTGTGTTGGTGATTATACAACTCTGTATAAATAAATATGTGCTAAGTCCCATTCCCATTTTTATTAGTTTATTATATTAGATATGATGTAACCACTTGGGGAAACCAGGTGAAGTGCACATGAGACCCTTCTGTGCTAATTTCATAATTTTCTATGAATATATAATTATTTCAAAATACAAAGTTGTTTTTTTTTTGTTGTTTTTTTTTTTTTGCGTTATGCGGGCCTCTCACTGTTGTGGCCTCTCCCATTGCGGAGCACAGGCTCCGGAAGCGCAGGCTCAGCGGCCATGGCTCACGGGCCCAGCTGCTCCGTGGCATGTGGGATCTTCCTGGACCAGGGCACGAACCCATGTCCCCTGCATCGGCAGGTGGACTCTCAACCACTGCGCCACCAGGGAAGCCCCAAAGTTTTTTTTAAGAGATGCTCATGCTCTCACCAAGTGACAATGACACTCATTTACTTCAACTTGATCTGTGTTCTCATTTGTACTCCTTTTTAGCAAGACTTATGAGAAGCTTGGCATTAACATATAGAATATCTGAGACCCCAGAAATACCATAAGTATTCCAAGAAGAGGGTGCAGGTTTGCATTTGCTGAAAGAAACCTGATTCTACCCAGTTATTCAAAAAATTCCCTAGCTGAGAATAAGAACAAGTAATTGGAGAATTTGAATATTGGGCTTTAATTTCCTTGACCTCCAATTACAAGGGCAATAGAATTTGATTTAAGACATTAAATCTTTTAGATGTTTATGCCTTTGAAATTGAACTTTCAAAGAGATTTAGTCTCTCAAATGAATTTCTCCCTCAGAATTCAATAATGGTAGGGAATTCATATTCAATTTGGTACTTGTCTAAGGTGGCTGGATCACTCAGTGTTTGATCAGAGAAGGAGAACCTTATGAACACTATGGAATAATTGATTTGTCATAGTAATTAGAACTTACACAATTAAGGGAGGAAGAAGGGGAAGTGTGGTCTGGAATGGTGAGTTGGATTATCAGAGAAAAGTCACTAAGCAGCCCTTATTAAACGCTAAAGCATGTGGACAAGAAGGGTTTACAGAGAAATCTGGGAAGCTAGGCATAGCCACCTGCCAGAGTGGGATCACGAAGGGAAGTAGGTGATTAGGTCTATGGAAGGCTGCTGTCTGTGTCTGTAGGTGGGCCTGGGGTTGTTGGTCACCAGGACGAAGGGTTAAATATAAGGCAAGGAAATGAGGACTGCCATGAACCTGATGGCGCTTCTGCATCTTTCTCTGACCTTGGGGTAGATTGAGGGCAGGCACCAACCCACGGGCTACATCTGCATCTGTCTCTCTCTGCTTCTAATCACTAGGACCTCAAGAGAAGATGGATGATGCTTTACTTCCACTCTCCAAATCTCATATAGATTTCTCTTTTGGCCAATTCTGATTTGGAATCACAGAGGGGAAGGAGTTTTGGGAAACCAAATTCTACGTTAGCTGAGTTGACACAGTCCAAAACCACCACAGTTACTCTTTAAAATCAGATTGTTTTCATGCTGACTTTTAATGTCTTAAAAGACATTATATTTTATATTTTAAGACATTTTAATGTCTTAAAAGACATATTATAACATACTGATATAATATGTTTGAAAAAAAATGGTGGATATAATTTGAGAGAAGAAATAAATTTGGAAGTAAAAGCTTCAAACTTGTATCAAGTGTTCTTGGAATTGATTTAATAAACATACTGTTTTGATGTATTTTTCCATCTTTTACTGACAAAATCCATCTTGTTCATCAATACTCCTTGAGGAGTGTACTACATAGCAGCAGTTTGTATGGATGGAAAGACCTCCTAAGAGTCTGAAGAAGACTCATCAACTACCCCAGTATACAACAACAATATTTCTGTTTGATTATAGGCTTAAAGTTTTATGGAGATAGGTTAATAGAGAATGAGTTTTGGAATACAGGGAGAGAAGGAAATAATTCTTGACACCTGATGTTACTAGATAAATGTAGATGTATCTGCTAGTATGATATTCCTGGCCTCCACCAATTTCTTAGCACACTGGTTTCTAGGGAAGGAGAAATACTTACATCTTTGATGTATTTGGATAATGATTTGGACATGTGCACAACCACGCCATCGTAATTTTCTTAGGAAACAGCTGTCCACGGGAAACGACTTTATTCTGTGGAAACCTGTTGTTTTACAGGCCACCTGTCCCTGGACTAATCTAACTCTGATGTTCAGGAACAGAAGAAAAACATGCCTTATGATAATATTTTGTTAACCTTCTGCCTGGGTCCTTATTTCTATCCATTGTTTCAGAACTTGGGTGGGAAACATTGAGGCGATTTACTCGTCTTCTTAATCACTGTTAAATTGTTAAAATTTCTGTTACTTAAAGGCAAAATCCATCCTAAATAAAGAGCATTTTTCCTTTGGGGAAAGTGCCATCTCAGTGTCTCCTGCTTATGGGAGAACATGTGACTTATTCAAATATTGGAGCAGTATTCATTGTTCTTATATATATTAGTAAGGCTATTTGCTAGGCTGCTGTAACAAGAACCTCCACAATATGCTGCTGTTAACAAGACAAATTATTTCACCCTGAGCATAAGAAATAGGACAGATGATCCAGGGCTGATATTCAAAACCTGTGATTTCCAGATTTCTTCCTTTGCATCCTTAGGCTTTATGTTATATCACAGGTGTCTTACTTCTGCATTCCAGCCCACATTTGGAGTGAACAGATGGGAGGGGGAAGAGAAAAGCTCATTCTTTTCAGTAAAAAGACAAAACCCAACGTTAGTCACATCTTTTGCCCAAAACCTAATCACGTCGCCACATTGCTGAAAGAGCGGCTTTGCCAGAGCAGTCATTTTCTCAGCCTTCCTTTTGTATATATGTATGTATGCATGTATGTATTATTGTATCAGAAGAAGGGGATTGGTACTGAGCAAGAATTAGTCATCTCTACCACGATGCCTGGCCTAGATTTCTTGTAACATGTTATTTGGTTCTGAAAGTCAGTGTTTTTTCTCCTCTGTTCTGTAAGTGACTGGGAAACTGGGCTGGAGCTCATGCTGTACTTTCTGGTTACTGGCCAAAGAACATATCTCTTCTCATCCAACTCTTGCTTTTTTATGTCTGGCAGAGTGTGTGGCAGACTGCAATGCTCTATGTGCATACATTTTAGTTCATTACCAGCTCTAATCAGTCCATTAGTTGGAGCTAACATCAAATTTGGGAACGGGTACATTTGTTGATTTCAATTCCAAGCTTTGGTCTTCAATCCAGTTATAAAAAAAAGATATCTGTGTTTTCATGCTCAACTTTTATGTCTATTTCTGAATTTTCTCAGAGAAGCTAGGGAAGAGAAATGAATACTTAAATGCCATTCCAACGTATATTAATTTATTTGATCCTGAGAACAGCACAGTGAATTAGGTGAGGCAGTATTGTTTTTCCTAAGTAAATGTGAGGAAATTAACATCAGGAGAGTTCATTTTAAGCAGAGAATATTTTAGAACTTACATAAAATCAAAAGGTACACACTCTGGGAAATGTTACTGCAGCTTTGATTAACTGCTTATTTGCTGGAAAGGTAACTGGAAATATTTTAAAGCATAATAACTTATTTATGAGGATAAATAAAAATGGTTAGTGATGGGGCAAGAAAAGAACATGGCTTTGAAGTAAGACTCTTGGCTTTGACTCAGATCATCCACTTCTTACTTATCTAACTAACTATATATGGATATATACGAAAAGCAGAACTTCTGTTTTCTAGTCTAAATGGGTGTGATGATACTGCTTCATAAGATTATTGGGAAGATTATGTAAGAGGTACTATGAAAACACCTACCTCGGTATTTAACATATCACAACACTTAATGAAATTTAATGTCATCCCAATAACATAAACCCAAAGCAGATTTGAATAAATTAAGACCACATTTGCTTTATTTCATTATATAAAACCCTTGGTTTTAAATTTTTAAATTATGGACATATAACAACATTTTTTCCAATTACTGCCAAGCAGTAGAAATTCAATATTCATTTGATGAAGGAGTCGAGTATCTTACATCAAAGGCTAAAAAGTATAAGCTTAGTGACATAAATAATTTGAAGGCATTATTACATTAATTTGAGAGAAATTCTTGATATATATGTTTTGACATTGATGTAAAAATGAAAATCAAAATTTTTAGAAAATTTCTCTTGAAGTCATTGTTGAAAATAGATATTGGATATCTGATGAGTTTAGTAGTTCTTATATCTTTACATTCAAGTTGACAAAGATAATGTTACTATATTGGTGAGTCAACTTTAAATAATTAGAGCTTGATGTTCTCTGAGATTCCTTCCAGGGTTAAAATAACCTCTATTTTCTTATAATCTTGCTGCAACGATTTCTAATGGAAGTTTTTTATTCCCCCCTCTCTTGTCTCAAACAAGAGCAATCAAAAACATTCAGTACTGTGCACAAAATCATTCCCATTTGATGTTGAAAGAAATGATCTCATGAAGATGATTATCACTTACAAAAACATTTCATTTTACAGTCCATGATAGATCTATTGTCTTTCTACTCTTCAGTTCCACCCTTGTCCAACTTCTAAGATTCTGTAGCTCCTTTGTTTGCTTCTACATAAATCCAAATATTCAATATTATTCTTTGCTCAAGAGGATGTTATAGCAAACATATTTCATATTGTACCAGAAAATATTTCTTTTATGTATTATTAAAAAACTCTTCGATAAGGAAATCTAGGGAAAGGAATATATCGATGCAATGCAGATTTCTGATAAAAATATTTTTTTCAAACAGTTATGTTTGTTGAAGTATAAGATTAACTTTGGGTGAACAAACAGAAGGAAAGGAGATCAGTTACATAACCATCAGTGACAAGAGGAAATGAGACTGGAGAGGGAGGGGGACAGTTAAAAGGAAACCAAGGCAGCAAAAAATAGTTAAGTTACAAGCCTGAAAAAATAAGAAAGAAAGTTTCTTTGGTAGAAAGGATCCTAACTTACACCTTCTTAGAGAAATGAAGAGAAAACGAAGGTGCAGAAATCAAACTGAACTATGTGGTAATGAAAGATAGTGGCCAACTCAAACAGAAGTTGGTAGGAAGAAAACAAGAATTATACATAGTACAACTGTGTAATATACAAAATTATTATATTACACTATATTGTGTAAGATTACATGCTATTACACTGAAGGTGTATTCACGTGAATCACCAGTACGGTCAAATATGATGAGTATAGTTTTGTAAAAATATTGTGACACTTGAATCAGTTAGAAATTAGAAATAAAATATAACGAAGACATTTGATATATAAAATGTGATTGGATTGAATAGAATGATATAAATGCACTGTGAATTCGTGGAAAAGAAAGGTACTGAGAAGAAGGCACAAAAGAAAAACGTCTAGAAATAATCTCTAGGTAAGTGTAAGTGCATCCGTGTTAAACAACACTTCAAAGAGCAGAAGTTGGTCCTTGGGGAAAATACATTCTGTTCAGTCTTTGTTAAAAAGAGAAAGGTGTGTGGAAACAAGAGTGGAATAGCTTCAACTGGAACAAATGTTGTACTTATTTCAAAAGAAGAACATGTCCAATGTAAGAAACAATCAAATGCCTCTGTGGTTAGAAGCTATGGAAAGATTTCTTACAGGTTTATCACTAGTATGTCCACAATAAGTCTTATTAAAATTGCCCTCTCTTTGAGGGGTTATGTAACCATCGTTCTCACTGGCACCAGAAATGCTGCTTTTTGTTCAGAAAGGTGTATGCTTTTACTGCTACTGATAATCTGAGATTATCACCTATGCATCAACTGCATCAACTGTCCGTTTTTGAGTAACTACTAAGTGCCAGGCCTTGTGTCATCATTGAACTATAAAGATGAAGAAACAATGTCCTCATTCTGAAGATATTGACAGTTAATAGTCAGGCTGACAAACACATATGAAATAATATATAATCCTTGATTAGAGATTAGCAACTAATTCTGCCCAGGGGATGCAAGGTACATACCAGCCGACTTTGCACTTGACCTGAGAATTGAAGGGTAAATACTCACTATCTCAAATAAAGAGTTTTATTTTTTGCCATGACATGAATGGTAGAAATCTTGCTAAGGACTTATGGACCTATTGATTATAGACTAAGAATGAATCACACAACTTTTTTAAATTAATTAATTTATTTTTGGCTGCATTGGGTCTTCGTTGCTGCGTGTGGGCTTTCTCTAGTTGCAGTGAGCAGGGGCCACTCTGTTGCGGTGCACGGGCTTCTCATTGCAGTGGATTCTCTTGTGGCAGAGCATAGGCTCTAGGCATGCGGGCTCAGTAGTTGTGGCACGTGGGCTCAGTTGCTACACGACATGTGATATCTTCCTGGACCAGGGCTCGAACCCATGTCACCTGCATTGGCAGGCGGATTCTTAACCAATGCACCACCAGCAAAGTCCCGCACTTTTTATTGAGTATTGGATTTCTAAATAACTTGAGAATATTAATTTTGAAACTACATAACAGGATGCAGAATATTATTATAAAATGGCACTGCAATGGAGTATCTCTGTGGCACATTTGTATTATGTTTCCTCTGTTGTGAGTCAAGTGTATCCAGATATGTAGTATTAGCTTTACCAGGGAGACACCCTTCAGAGTTCCACTTTCCATGACTGAATTTTGCCCATCCACATGATTGGAGTAGGCTGGACTGTAGCAAGGTCTTGTACTGACCCTGCTATTTGCCTTAAATAAAAACTAAATTCTCTACTAGATGACCAACCTGAAGACTCCACTGAAAAGAATACATCATGTAGCATATTGCTTTGGTTTTAGGAGACACCTATGCTATTATACTATACTATACTGCACTATACTATACTATACCATATCATACCATACTATTCCATACCATACCTTACCATACTATACTATATTGAATGTGACAATTACTTTATATAAACATACTATTAAAATGAACTAATAAAATTAGGTTTTGTTTTTTTTGTGGTTTTTTTTTTTTTTTTTTTTTCTGCGGTACGCGGGCCTCTCCCGTTGCGGAGCGCAGGCTCCGGACGCTCAGGCTCAGCGGCCATGGCTCACGGGCCCAGCCGCTCCGCGGCATGTGGGATCTTTCCGGACCGGGGCACGAACCCGTGTCCCCTGCATCGGCAGGCGCACTGCCAACCACTGCGCCACCGGGGAAGCCCAACCCTATGTCTTTTGACTGTAGTTTCTTGCACATCAGTTCATTGTGAGGCTTCTTGGCATCATGGAATTGTATCCTGCTTCTACTCAAAATTGATTTTCCATAGACGTTGAGTGATGGTGAGATGGGATGGCATACTTTCTAGCCTTATATTATTTTGTTTTACGGTATCCCAAGCCATAGTCTCTTCTGTTTTAGAATCGACATGCATTATTAGAGTAGATGACCACCTTTGTTGTATAAATGGCGAAACCTTCTACTTCCCACCAAATGTTTTTTAGTTCTTTAGTTCTTTGTTATTATTATTAATCTACTCATGATACCTTGCGTCCCATTATTTGAGCTTTGTTCCTTTAAAGGGAATGTTCTTGCACAATTTGCATTCAAGACAGACATTCAGGGTTAAAAATTAAAAGTCATATTTGAAAGGATTAAAATAATCAGTCCAATACTAAATGGTCACTAATAATTTTGACCTATTTACTAGTTTGGTCAAAATATTTTATAATGTCTATGAAAGATCTCTATATTTAATTATATTTGCCAGATAGTTAAATAAATTATAGTTACTAGGTTTTATTTCAGTACAGTTTTGCTAATTTGGTAAAACCATATGCTAATATAGTGATACTCCTTTCTGAGCCAGGGCAATGTTTTTCTATATACCCATAGCGATACTTTATTTTTCATTAGAATAGCTTAATATCAAGTGCAGCCTCTTACTTAATATCAAGTGCAGCCTCTTACCTTCTACGTAACATAGCTCAAGACCAACTCATCTCCATATTTCCTCATGCAACTGTCATTTTCAGTGTGTAAATATTCTGGTCTAGTAAAAATTTTTTTAAAAAATGACCACAGACCTATTTAAGGTTCTATATAGGCTGCCCCACTGGTACTTTTCTTTCTAACGGATCCAGAAAAATATCTGAAATCAACATAGAGAGATAGTCAAAAAGTCCTGAATAAGCAGAATAAAAAAATAGAATCCCCTTGCACAAAGTACACATTTGGGGTGAAAATTGCAAATCACTTTAAATTTTATAACATTGTTTTTATTTAAACTACTTGCCAAAGTAATATTTACATGGCATTGAAACTGACCATTTAAATTTCTTCAAGGAAATTTATTTTTATTCCTTGTAGTCACTGACTAGAGAAAAATAAGACAGGTAGAACCATGTTTTCATTTTCCACTATCCATTTTGCCTCTCCATTCACCCAGTCTAATAAACTCCAATGCTCTTCAAGAAGTAAATAAGATTACAATACACTACTTGGTCCCTGGAGCGTCCATGGTGTGAGAACATGTCTACTCATTTTAGAATATTAAAATAGAAGTCTATAATCCATTTGCTGCAAGCAACAACATGACATTCTGAACCACCTTGAAGTTAAAAAACAAAACAAAACAGTTTGAATTCCATTTGATAGTATTTTACCTTTAGTATATAATAGAGCACCGCGGATTATATTCTTGATGTTATTTTTCAGAGGAGGAAATCAAATATATTGTGACATAAAGTACACTGCTAAGACATGTTTTAAGAGTCTAACCTGCAAGATCAGTTTCACTGAAGTGACTGCAGTTCAATTTTCTATAACTGTTCTCAGGTCAGATATTCTAGGAAGAGAGAATAAAACTATCCACAGAGAGCAGCATGTTAGATGAAGAAGTAACTTAACTCCATACAACACCTGCCCATAAACCTGGAGAAGTGAAACAAGGTTAACACGATATGCACAATATACATGCATAATCGTGTTTCATAATAAACCGGTAACCTAGTAAGTAAAATGATTCTCTGAGTACTTTGAGCCACTCTAGCAAATTTAATCAAAACCAAAGAGGAGGTCATGGTAACCTCTGATTTACAGCAAGTTGATCGGTAAGGACTTGTGATTGGTATTGCAAGTTGGAGAGGGTTGTTGGAACCTCTACTCTGTCAGAAGCACAGGTAACAACCCGGGCTTGCTATTGACATCTGAAGTGAGGGGCAGTCTTATGGGACTGAACCCTTAATCTGTGGGATCTGATACTATCTCTGGGTAGATACCCAGAGATGCTATCTCTGGGTAGATAGTTTCAGAATTGAATTGAATTGTAGGACACCCAGTTGGTGTCAGAGAATTGCTTGTTGCTGTGGGGAACTGTCCCCCTACACAGTGGAATTGAGTCCAGAAGCCAAAAGATTCCCATTTCATGGATGCTGGGAGAAGAGCCAATGCTCCTGGATCCGACACAAAAGATGATTTCTTACTCATAACAACAGCAGTAGGTGGAGCATCATTTTGTCCTTGTGCCAGTTTTCCAAAACCCAATTCTCACAGGGCAATGCTGCAAGGGCTACTAGATTCTTTCGCATACATTGGCTTTTGTTACAGAAAAGGAATGCTGAACTTAAGAATCCTGAATCATTGACATTGGACTACAAGTGAACATGTCCAATCTTTCCCCATAAAGATATACTATCATTATTATACTGGACAGTAAACAAGCCTGTTCTTGGCTGCAGCAGAAGAGATTTTCTCTGTCTTCCAAGGCTGTTTGCTATACACACATCCTTGAAAATAAAGTTTAATACGAAAGGGCAGTTAGTGCCTCTGTTCTCAAGATGAGAAGAAATGTGGGAGATTACTGGACAAAGAGTCTTACAATACAGGGGTAATGATGATCAGCAGAAGGTACTACACTGGCATCCTTAGGAAACAATTGCCGATAGCAGGTTGAGATGTTACAGTAGTAACCACATGAGTGTGCATGCACACACATGGACAAAGGTTTATTTTTTTCTTTTCCTTTTTCACTATTCTCAAATAAGTAATTAAATTTTATGGTATGTAGAGGTCAAACAGCTAGCCTAAATAAACTATATGATTGTCTTAAATAACTTAGAAAATATCCACTAGAAATATCTTCCTGGATGAACAAATGTAAATTTCCTGAAAATTACAATTCTGAGTCATTCTGGGTAGATAATTGTACTTCTGAAAAGTACTGCAATTTTAGTCCTAGGTAAATTTTTTAATTTAAAAGGTATGTGAATTAGGTACTGTGGAAAACTAATTACCTATTACGATTTGTATTTAGCCTAACAATATTTTATATATTGCCTAATAACTACAGGTTTAATCTACATGCATAAGTATTTTGTGTCTATGAGTATATTGTCTCTCTCTTTTATAAGCTTGAATCTTATTCAAAGGATCGTTATCTTAAAAATACATTGGTTACTCAGAGATCAGAGTTTTAATCACCTTTTGATCTTAATATTGGAAATTAATATTGGAATAAAAATTCCAATATTGGAATAAAAAATTAATATTGGAAATTACAAAGTTTACTTCATGATATTAACTATAAAATAACTTCTTAAGTACTTGATGTTTACTCTAGAACCTCAATTAATTTATCAGTTTTTATGTGCATGCTAATTTGTTTTTTGTCATTACTGAATTTGTATATCCAGGCACATTTTTACTCTAATTTACTCTAATTTAGATGACTGTTTCACTCTTCATTCAGAACATTATTCTTCCCTGTGGTTATAAAGATAGTATAGCATAAGTTTTTGAAAGCAGGGATAATGAGAATTTGTATAACATGTTATACAACAGGTGTGTAGGATACATTCCCCCTCTTTTGAAGCATCTCTCTCACAGCTTTGTCATGGACAATTGTTTTGTGGGTGTAAAAACCTCTCCTATTTGATAGGTTTTATTGTACAGACACCTGAAATGTGTAATTGGGATTTCTTCTATCTTTTCATTTCTGATCAATGCATGATGATATCCTTATTTAAAGCTGTAATAAGTTGTATTCATCATTTAGCAAGACTATGGTGATTTTTTTGTCTTTGTGTTCCCTTAAAGAATGATACAATTTTAATACTTAGTTGTTACCTTGGTGATTGTCTTTTCAACTTTTACAAGAAAATTTTTTCGAATTATTTATTCCCTCTTCCTTAGAAATTTACCTCTTAGTTTGTACCTATTTACATTGTTTATTATACCATGTATAAACTTTCATGTTATTTTGCAGCTGAGAAAAATTTTCTTGCTCAAAAGTGAAAAATAAAGGTGTTTCTGTGTTTGGCAGGGCAATCAGGAAACTCAGAATATTTTTCTATTTTGCTAGGAAATGACCTTTTTTTTTTAGAAAATAATAATTTTGCTGATTAGATATTAATTTTAATGATGTCAGCAACCATTACTTAAATTTTTTTCAATTAGAAGAAAACTACCTGTATATTTGAAATTATATAGTGACATTAGTTTCATTGGTACTTCTGAACAAATGACAAAACTAAGCTACTTAACCACACAAATTAATTATCTGACAATTTTTCTGTGTCTGGAGTCCAGCATAGAATGGTTGGGTTATCTGCTCAGGATATCTCAATGCTGAAATCAAGATGTTACCAGGACTGAGTTTTTGTCTGTCTGAGTTTTAGAACAAAACTGTTCTAAACACATTCTTGTTAGAGAATTCTGTTCCTTGTGTTTGTATGAATGGATTCCTCACTCCTTTGCCTGCTATAAGGGGAAGACTGCTCTACAGGCCTGAAGGTCATCTGCCTTCCTTCCCACGTGGGTCCCCTCATCTTCCAGTTAACTATTATGTATCAAACCAGTCTAGTGCTTTGAATCTTTGACTTACTCTTCTGTGACCAATCAGGAAAAAACTCTCGACTTTAAAAAAAAAAAACCTATGCATTTGTTTCAGGCCTACAGGAATAATCTTCTCTTAGGGTCAATTGTGCCATTTAACATAATCAAATCATAGGAATAAAATACATCATATTCAGAGTCCCAGGGATTATGTGGTGACTGTACAACAGGAGAATATAGAATATATTAGAAGAGATTTTAGAATTCTGCCTACTATAATTGTCAACGTGTAGAATATGTTGGAACATTTACTCACACTTTCCTTGCTTAAAGATAAAAGTTTCTGGGATATTTTAAAATATTCTAATCAAGTATGATTTTTAAAATATTACAGATAATTATCATCTTACAGATAAATTTATGTCTTATAAAATATTTTATCATCCTTTTAAATTGATTGAAGCACTGATTTTGACAATAAGGTTATACTTTTACTATTCATTTTCTTGTAAAAAATAAATTCTCTAATCCATAAAATCTCTAATGGTACTTTAATACATTTAATTATATATATACATATATACATATTTGGGAAATTAATAGGTACTAAAGATGATTCACTATTTCATTTAATCTAATTTATTACTGTATAACCACACCGATGACTTCCATAACTCCAGATGTGGACACACCCCAATATTTGATCAAGTTTTTATTTGCAGTTGTTTGAGATCAATTGGTGCTAAGTACAAAGGATATATATTTTCAAAAACATTTTAACAAAGATCTAATTAAATAATATTGATTAAATATTTTGTTTTTCTTAATGTATAGTTTAATTTAGAAAATGCAAAAATATTTTAAGACTAGTTAGTGCAGAAAAATTCTACAAAACTATCTAACTTACATAAAAATAATTTTAAACATGTAGAGATTTATGTTTCAGCATGTTTAAAAACGCCACAGATGTGAAAGAAAAAAAGATATAATGGTATTTTAATTTAGTGGGGTAATGTTTATAGGACTAAAATTTTGATCTAGGGAAAGCTCAGGATCAAATCAAATTAAATATATTTATAAAATTATTTTAAATATTGAAAATGCTCAACAAATAAAAAATACTGCATATGATTTAAATATTTGAGATATAATTTACAAACTTTATCCTGGGCAACACAAAGGCACATTGTCACACAACAGAATACTTATCCAAAAATTTAAACAGAAAATGTTTTTCCTAAGACAAAAAAATGAATTCTTTGAACTAAAACAAGAAGTAAAAAACTTAGAAAATTCAATCAGATATGTAATCTTGAATTAGGAGAATTTTTTTAAAATTTAATTTTAGTTATTTATTTTTATACAGCAGGTTCTTATTAGTTACCTATTTTATACATATTAGAGTATATATGTCAATCCCAATCTCCCAGTTCATCCCACCACCACCCCTTCCCCGCTTGCTCCCCTTGGTGGTGTCCATACTTTTGTTCTCTACATTTGTGTCTCTATTTCTGCCTTGCAAACAGGTTCACCTGTACTATTTTTCCAGATTCCACATACATGTGTTAATATACAATATATTTTTTTCTCTTTCTGACTTACTTCACTCTGTATGACAGTCTCTAGGTTCTTCCACGTCTCTATAAATGACCCAATTTTGTTCCTTTTTATGGTTGAGTAATATTCCATTGTATATATGTACCACATCTTCTTTATCCATTCGTCTGTCAATGGGCATTTAGATTACTTCCATGACCTGGTTATTGTAAATAGTGCTGCAGTGAACATTGGGGTGCATGTGTCTTTTTGAATTATGGTTTTCTCTGGGTATATGCCCAGTAGTCAGACTGCTGGGTCAAATGAGGAGAATTAGACATTATGTTTTTGAGGGAGCTTCTGTTTATATTATGTCATTAAATATATGTAATGTGCCATAGCATTTGTGGAACATGGAATTCAAATTACTTACTGAATAGTTCCCTTGGTAATGTTTTTCTTTGAAGTCCTATTTATGAAATTGTAAATTCCCTTACTCATATTAGATATTAACCTATTGGACTTTCTGCCAAACTTGAGCTTATAATTCATTTAAATAAAATTAATGTTTAGTGTATATTCCTTTGTTTTCTTTCAGAAATCAGTAATTACATGTGAGAATATAGTTTTTAGTTTAGGGGTTATTAAACACCCAAGGAATCATAACCGTTAAACGGAGGAGATCATGTAGTCTCAATTTAATATTCTTTGCTGCATTTGTTAAAGGGCACTGTGCACTATTCAGTTCACATACTTTCAGAGAATCTCATAGATGTTATCTTTGAAAGATAGTAACTATGAGTAGTCACAGTGAGAAATTAGTCAGAAGAGCATTATTAGAAACTAGTGGGATCTCCCAATGAAAAGAAAGTATTAGAGAATTCCTGGGGTGCATGCTTTGTCATTGTGCCCTGGGAAGACCATTCAAACTACATGAATGGTCCACACTAATGAAACATGTAATTACAGAATTGTGGCTAGAGCAACTCTAAAAGAAGTTAATCATGTTCCATAACAATATGCAAATAATGTTGAAAAATCTATCCAAAAAATGGGGGGGAGGGCATCCTTACATTAATTAAAGTTTTAGTTGCATGTAGTGCACTTTTATTATTTTCTTAAGCTTTGCTTAAAATTCTTTCTGATATAAAACTATGATTTGTCTGGCATACACATATAATAGAGTACTACCTTTCTCAGTAACAATTGTTTATATCATTTTACATATGATAACAATTATAATTATCTGCTAAATTACATAGATACATTTTGTACACTGACAGGAACAAAACATTCCTAAGATAAATGACATTCTTAGGTGTATTTCTTTTAAAATCCTCCCAAAATATTTTACAGTGCTTTTTTTTAACCCTTTAATTAATTAATTAATTTATTTTTAACATCTTTATTGGAGTATAATTGCTTTGCGATGTTGTGTTAGTTTCTGCTTTACAACAAAGTGAATCAGCTATATGTATACATATATCCCCATATCCCCTCCCTCGTGAGCTTCCCTCCCACCCTCCCTATCCCACCCCTTTAGGTGGTCACAAAGCACCAAGCTGATCTCCCTGTGCTATGCAGCTGCTTCCCACTAGCTATCTATTTTACATTTGGTAGTCTATATATGTCAATGTTACTCTCTCACTTCGTGTAATACCTGTTAAACTTAAGCAAGTACAAATATTATTTAGTATTTTATTTACTATGACTAGAAAAATCTTATATTGTGCGAAATATTCATACATCTATACAAAAAAATGATAGCAGTTAATTATTATTTTTATTCTAATCCTTTTATTTTAGTATAAGGCTAGGTCCACATTCTGTGCTCAGTTAATTACTAGACCTTTGAATCATTAGATAAAATTTGTAAATCCTTATTGTGTTTTATATTTACAGAACACAGAGCTTTTGTTTTTTCAATTTCTGGGATTAGTTATGTAAACTTTACATTTTTTTCCAGAAAAGTATTTGATAGAATTGATGTACATTATAATACATTATTACTATTTTTACTAGAGCTTGGGTCAAAAAGTAAAAATCATTATATTATTAAATATTGTTTAAGTAAGCATAGTTAGCAGCTTGCCATTATAGCAATTACAATAGTAACAACAAAATTCTTGCAGAAAATTCCATCTTGGACTTTCAACTATAAATATTTCTGTGGTTATATAGGATTTACTACCTTCACCTGAACTGAAGTAGGAACTCATTAATGAGAAGTGATTAATTAGAAACCTGTTGAAAACATCTTCTGAAGATAGTTAAATTAGGCTTTTAATTTTTTCCCCCAGATAGAGTTTTATACTAATTGGCTTTTTTTCCTATTCAACGACGATTTGTGGTTTGGGAAGCTATTGTTCTTGCTTTAATATCTTTCAAGTTCATAGATGAAAAGAAAATGTACAGTTTGATTTTATACATTTTTTCTTTTATGTGGAATAGACCCACTCAATCTAATGTTGTATGAACTTGGCAGACTATCTGAGAGCACAGAAAGGGCAGCAATCAATAGGAATTCCATGCAGTCATTTACTGCACCAGAATCTTTAGAGAGATAAGTGACGATACTAAAGACATAATGTGACCAGCAAACAAACAAATAAATGAATTAATCACCCTCAAATGCCTGTATCTATATCTATATTGTTATTAATTGGAGGAATTTCAGTTGTTTAATTTCTCCAGCCAAAATTCTCCCCCGAGCTTCAGATTCATATTGATATATCCATATTCCTATGCAACATCTCCAGTTAGATATTTAGTAAACATCTCAAAGACAATATGCCCTCAACTGTCAAAATCTTCACCTGAAGCACCCCCCATTTTACTGAAGTTCACTCCGTCTTTCCAATTGTTCATTCTAACAACTTCAGAGTCATCATGATCCCTCTTCTTTTTTTTTTTTTTTTGCTGTACGCGGGCCTCTCACTGTTGTGGCCTCTCCCGTTGTGGAGCACAGGCTCCGGACGCACAGCCTCAGCGGCCATTGCTCACGGGCCCAGCCGCTCTGCGGCATGTGGGATCTTCCCAGACTGGGGCACGAACCCGCGTCCCCTGCATCGGCAGGCGGACTCTCAAAAACTGCGCCACCAGGGAAGCCCCATGATCCCTCTTCTTGAGTATACAAGAATCAGTCCATCTTTTGGGAAATCCTGTTGATTCGAAATCGCCCCAAATCTATTTTTTCCTCTCTACCTCTATATTTACCTTCGTGTTCCACATCACCGTCATCTCTCCCTTGGGTTGTCTCGTATCTCCTTACTTTTGCACTGGCACATCTCAGTCAAGTATCAACAAAGAAATGAGAGTGATCATGGCATTCCCTTTGCTCAGTGGTCTCCACTTGGTTTTCACTTCACTCAAAATTCTTACAAAGACCCAGAAGACCCTTTACAATCTGATATAGTCCACATCCCATTATCTTGCTGCCCTCACTCTTAAGATTTTTCCCTCATTTGTTCCATTCCCAGACTCTCACCCCGCCTTCTTTTTTCAAACTTTGTAGACTCCTTACCTTGCATTCATTTCCTATAAAAGTAATCCTCTTTCTGCAGATAGCCAGATGGCTCAGCAATTTACCTTCTACATCATTTTGCTCAAATGTCCTCAAAGTGGTGCCTTAGCTAACTATGTCACTAAATGTTTCTACTCTAAACTCTCCTAATTTCTCTTCTCTTTGTTGATTTTCCTCCTTGGAACAATATAATATACCATATATTTTACATATATATTGTTTATTGTCTCTTCCTCCACTAGAATTTACATTTCTTAAGACTAGGGATTTTTTAAATAAATTTTTCTGGAGTATGGTTGCTTTACAATGTTGTCTGCACAAAAAAATGAATCAGCCATACACATACAGATATCACCCTCCCTTTTGGACTTCCCTCCCATTTAGGTTACCACAGTGCATTAGGTAGAGTTATCTGTGCTATACAGTATGTTCCCATCAGTTGTCTGTTTTATACATAATATCAATAATGTATATGTGTCAATCCCAGTCTCCCAATTCCTCCCACGGGATTTTGACTATTGTGTTCACTTTGTAATCTACACCTGTAATCAGTGCCTGGCATTGCAACAAAGGTAGATTATTTTGAAATTTTCTTTTAAAACTGTTCTTTGGATTACAAGAGCTGCAAGATTCATCTCAATGAAAGGGTCTATGATGACTTTAAAAGACACATTCATAATAAGATACCCTCTTGGGCACTTACAGTGATTTTTAATATAAAAATATTCTAAAAATTCTGTTGGAATAGATCCTTGATTTCTTTCATAGACTACCTAATGACAAATAGAAAATCTCAGTTTGGGAATTGATGAGGTTTTTGGTTTACTTTTTTATTCTTAAAGGATATTACAGCATTAAAAAGTCCTCATAAACTTTACCTACAAAATATCTACTTAACTGGGTAAAAAGCCAAGAAGTATCTGCTCTAAAACCTAGAGGCATTTTTAGAAATCTTTATATTTTGGGAACTTCCCTGGTGGCAGAGTGGTTGGGAGTCCGCCTGCCAATGCGGGGGACTCGGGTTCAAGCCCCAGTCCAGGAAGATCCCACATGCCGCAGAGCACCTAAGCCTGTGCACTACAACTACTGAGCCTGCGCTCTAGAGTCCGTGAGCTACAACTGCTGAGCCTGTGTGCCACAAGTACTGAAGCTTGCGTGCCTGGACCCTGTGCTCCATAACAAGAGAAGCCACCGCAATGGGAATCCCGCACACCGCAACAAAGAGTAGCCCCTGCTTGCTGCAACTAGAGAAAGCCCACAGGCAGCAACGAAGACCCAATAAAGTCAAAAATAAATAAACAAAATAAAAAGTTAAAAAAAAGAAATCTTTATATTTTGATATAACTTCTTTGCACTTCCTTAGCACTATCCAAAAACCTTGAAGCATATTATACACAGGTTTGTAGAATAAGCACTGATTCACAATAAACCTGAAGCATCTAGAGATCCTGCATGAGCCTACACATGGAAAACCACTTGTCATAACCACATCTACTAATCAGTGAGTATTAATATAAATAGTCCATGAAATCTGCTGCTGGTTAAGGTACTGACTGAAAGCACCTTGACAGATAAATCCAGTTAAAACATAATCAAGGAAGCTAGTGTCTTCTCTGGGATGCTAGTGGAAAAGAAATATGAGAATAACCTCAAGAGAAACATGACCCAGGAGAAAAGGGACTCGGCCAGGATTTTGAGTGCTTATTTTATAAAGCGGTCTACAACAGCAACAGCAAAGGAACTTAGGGATGGCACATTGGTTGGAAGATAAGCCAGAGAAACTTGCATTGAACCCATTTCTAATGACATTGTATATTATATGCTGCTTTTTACAAGAATAATGGAGATTATGTCAAATGGACTAAGAATGTTCTCTCTGTCTCAGGCTACCTTTGTCACCATTGTTACAATCAGTACAGTGAATTAGATGTTGTGTTAAACACATTACAGCCATAGTACTTAATCTGCATTTTAAATTTGTGGTGCATGCTTTATTATCAAGATTAATAGAAGGTAAACAACTTAGAGTAAGAGATGGTTTTGGGATTCCATCACTAGCTTACCACATTCCTAAGCCCTCTTGATCAATATTACATATTCTTCACCTGAGAGGCCAGGGGAAGCCTGGAAAAGGGGAATAGGGAATCAGAAAAAGACATTTTGGAGGGAAGACCTATCAAAATGGTACTTTAGTATAAATTGCTGCATGATTGTATGTTATGAAATCTCTTCACGTCATGAAACTTTCAGCGAAATGTCACATCTCAGTTTTTCTTTAAAGCATTCTTTTGAGTATTGAAGAGAATTATTAAGATTTACTCCAGGGGGATAAACAGAGATTCCATGGAAATACAATTTATTAAGAAAGACTATTACCTTTTAGTATAAATCAAGTCATTGAAATGAATAAACATTCTGTCCAATAAAGAGTTTTTATTGTTCCATATGTTTAAGCCTTTGACTTGTAGAATCTACCACCTAGTATTACATTATAGTGTATGATTAGTAATAATTCTGGTAATTGTCATTCTGTGTAAATAAAATCTATCTTGTTGCAATATATGTTAATTTCTTAATGTTTGATCTTCTACAAAGTTAAAATATCATCATATAATGAATAAACTCCCATCAAGCACAGAAAATCTGGTCCAATAGTGATACCTTGACAATAGTCAGCTATCATCTGAAAGATGTAAGTAATGTTCATTCAGTATATTGAAACTATGAAAAGAATATGCAGAATGCTCATTGAACTCAGACAACCAGATTAGAGGCTAATATCCAGAGATGAAAAGTAGGAAAAAGGCCATAGAAAAGAACAATTATGTACAATATGATATTATTGAGGACTAGAGTGGAAATAAATGATAAGGACCCTTGATAGCCTGTATACTGAGTTTTAAAAAGACAATATTTAAGAAATAATTTCGGGCTTCCCTGGTGGTGCAGTGGTTGGGAGTCCACCTGCCGATGCAGGGGACGTGGGTTCGTGCCCCGGTCTGGGAGGATCCCACGTGCCGCGGAGCGGCTGGGCCCGTGAGCCATGGCCGCTGGGCCTGCGCGTCTGGAGTCTGTGCTCCGCGGTGGGAGAGGCCACAACAGTGCGGTGAGAGGCCCGCGTACCGCAAAAAAAAAAAAAAAAAAGAAATAATTTCTTTTCTCAGAGGGAAAAGTATAAAATTACAAACTAAGAAATATTTAGCTTTAATATTTTATTTCATGAATGAGTTTGTTAGTACTGGACACTATTTGAGTAAGTGACTGGGGATAGTGAAAAATAGACTGTGCAATAACGACCCATGTTCCCGGGGGGGAAGAATCAAGGAAAATAAATTCTGTGTGCTTTACACACTTGCCTAAGTATTTGATATAACCATAAATAAAGCAGTTGGCTTTGCAGTAATATGAACAAAGCCAAATGCTTAAAAAAATGTTAACTGTATCTGCATGGTGTTAAGTAACCAGTGTAAACCGATTCATAAACCTAAGGAAGAAAATAGCTAACATCTAACACTGGTGTAAAAAAAAAAAAAGAAGTTGTAAACTAGCTAACCAAACTTCAAACTTTTCCAAACTTTTCCATGAAGAGACTGGGTCTCTGTCCCATTTATTTGAAGTGAAAGCAGGTATTGGACTAGGTTTTAAAAGAAAGTTGACTGTTTAAAAATTTACTTTTTAAAAAATGGGATCAATAAACTAAATATTTTCAATTAATGCAAAGTGCAAGAAAAAGAACAAAAAGAACCTTTCTCGAATTCCACTCCACACGAACACTGAATTTTCTCCAGAAATCACCTGTAGACCTCATGAAAATCATTCCTTCATTTAGGAAATCCCCCACCTTGTTAACAGTGTGAGAATGTAAATTTAAAGCACTTTTGACTGGGAAAATTTTATCACCATAAAAAGGTTTAATTTCCCTGAGCATGAAATATTCTCCCTCCAAGGAATGTATCTGTTAATGGCATGCTATGATTAATTAATTGGTTCTGGGAACTATTATACCATATTAGTCACTTTCATATTACTGTTCCCAAGAGTGGCAAATAAATAAGACAGTTATTGCATTTCTACATGTCCACCCATTTCCTGCCAAGACGTTTTGCTGAGATGTGTCTTCTGTGCAGTTTCCCACAGTGCACTTCTAGGCCGACTTAGGTCAAGCTTTGTTGGTTTAATGCTTAAAAATGACTCATGTTCTAGCAGGAAATCTTTCCCTCTCATTACTTTTCTGTGATATTATAGACAACCCATGTCCCTTGGGGGCATGACAATTGATCCCAGCAGGGTTATTTACAGTGACACGGTGACACCATTGCAAACGGGGGTTGCCAAAGGGGAGGCTTCTTCAATGTCAATTTTAACCCAGCAGCGATTTCTGCAGTTATAAATAATTCTATTTCATCTCTAGTCAGGTAACTGCTGTCAAATTAAAGAGATGTTGAGAACTCACAGCACAGTTTTGCTTTTTCATTATTACATCTGCAATTTGATTGGTGTGATATATTTTCTTGCATGAAGGAGCATCAATTAAAGAAGATGGACATTTATAGGAAATTTATTCAAAACAGAGAGTCTTTTGATATTTTATATGTCAACGATCTGAATTCATATCACAATAATATTTGGAGAATATAAGAATGTAGTTTAAGTAACAGTATCTGAAATGTAATAAAATTATTTTCTTAAAATATTGAAACATGGCTTTCATTGATATCATATGCCCATTAAAATGTTGAATCATGTAAATATAATGGTACTAAGAATAAACATGTCAACCATTTCACTTAAATTATTTAATTCAAACTTCCTAATAACCTATGAATAAAATATAAATGGATAAAATTTTATATTATATAACAATTTTATATATGAACAAAGTTGTTATATAACTGATTCTCAGAGACAGAAGTAATTTTCCCAAATTCACATATTTATGAAGTCTATTATCTGCATTACCTGACACAAAATGGAACATAGTTTTCTCTATGACATGTTGGTTCTTCATATTCACAAGGTATTGAAGGACGCTGAGTGAAGGCCAATGGTCTTTATCTGCATTTTAAGAACCAAAATCGGGCTTCCCTGGTGGCTCAGTCGTTGAGAGTCTGCCTGCCGATGCAGGGAACACAGGTTCGTGTCCCTGTCCGGGAAGATCCCACATGCCGCGGAGCACCTGAGCCCCTGAGCTATGGCCGCTGAGCCTGCGTGTCCGGAGGAAGAACCGAAGTGACTGTCACTTTGTTTTCAGACCTATGCTGAGATCAATTGAAATGCTCTAATCAATTTTCAGCATGACAGATATTCAAATTCATGAAGCAAATCATATGACCTCGACATCTCCTCTTTTCCATTTTTAATAGTTATTGCTGAAGTTAGAGTCAAGGCTGAAATTCTCAGTTCCTGACAGTGTGCTTAATCTACTCCAGCTTCTCAGTCGTCTTCTTCATGGGCAGTTCCCAAATTTTAAAAACATAGATTAGGTGTCACCTGATTATTTCTCAAAAATTACTGATTTTTTTAGTGAGGACTTCTATGATTGGGACGTTCATTATTTACCATTCAGTCTGCATTTTTGACTCATTGATTCAGCCAAACCACACAAACCTTCATCTTTTTGATATTTTATATCTCATAATGCATATCTTTCACGTGTAAAAAATAGCAATAATATCTGTTCATAAACTGTAGGTATATGAAATTCAGACCATAATTCTCTAAAAACAAGCTTAAAATTTAGGAGTTTTTTAACTAGCATATTCATATTTTAGTGAATAAGTACAAATACAAAATTTTTAAATGCTGATAAAATGTAAATATTTAACATCAATTTGTTTTTGTTTTTCAGTTTATTAGGCAATGTTTGCTAGTTGATAAACTTATTTTTCACTTACTAATAAGAAATGAATTGGATCCTAGAGATTAACGTACCCTCACCTTTTTGGACAAGATTCTTTAGGCACATACACCACCAGAAATGTACCTATGTGATCATTTTCCACCTTATATGATTGATCTTGTGTATAAATATCATATTTATAGTAATAAAGAAACATTTTTCTCCTAATGTGTTTTTATTGATTTACTTACCTTGATTTGAGTTGGAAGATGATATTTACGAGTCATATTTTTAAAAATTAAAAGATAAAAAAATTTAGGTTGGAATAAAATGCAAACAGTGGCTGTGTTAGGATCTATTTGGTTCTTTGAATTTTGTATTAAACAGGGTTTGGTATTATGGGAAATTAAATTTAACTACGTCACCAGTTTAAATGAAAGATTGAATCAATATCAGTTTGGATCCATTTAGCTTCTTTTCAATCCTGCTAGCTACCATCAGCTAAACAAAAAAGGGTAAAAAACATCTTAAATTATTATAAAAAAGGAATTGTAGCTAAAATGTATAATATCTAACTCTTCCAGAGAATCCCATATGGGAAAATTCCAAAGATAATTGGAATATTAATTTATAGTTAATTAAAATAATAAAACCTAGCTCATATGTAAATGTGTTGGTGTAAATTAAGGTGCTTTGATTTGAAAGTACTGCCCCCAGGAGAATGAGCTATTAGTAATTAATAACTTGCTTCTATTCATTGTCAACATGTTGCAAATAAATACTGTTCATAGGCACTTTGGATCTATTAATCCAGGGTAAGACATTGTCCTTGCACTAAAGGACATTTAATACACTAAATATAGGTAAAGTTAAATTGCAATTAAATGAATAGACCTAACAAAGAATATTCTTATTATACATCACTCCTGACCATTATTGTAGAAACTAGAGTCTCATCAATTTTGCTGACTTTAATTGCTAGACTGTTCTTGTAGGTTCTGATCAAAATTTCAAAGAGCAAATATTTTGTCACCAATGAAATGAAATGTGGTTAACATAGATAAAGGGAAAAAAAACCCTCAAAACCCTAAACAAAACTAAATGTTGTTGATTAATCCATATATCGTGGATTACAATTGCTATTATTCCTATAGACTAATATATTTATTTCTAACTCTTCCTTCCAGGTATGGATACTAACTATCACCTGTGTGTCTATGCATTTTTCCATGCAACAAAAGTTATGATTCATGAATAGTGACAAGTGACATTAGTTTTATTATTTAAGAATCTCCTTACATGATGAAAGAAAAAAATTAGATCTGTAAATGATGGGTCATAATCCAAACACAAATAATAAATTATTAAAGAAGTGTCCTATAAAGAATATTTTAAAATCAAACCCATACATGCCTGTATGGCCACAAAGACCTCATTTAGAGTGGAAATCATTTCTTTCACAATCTTATTCAAACACTCTATTCAAAAATCTTTGAAAGATAAAACATATTGGTTGTCACAATTTCACATGAAAAATCAATGCAAAAATTTTAAAAATAGTGGTTTCCAGAATATCGTTTTATATTCAAAATGTGAAAAAGCTATCTTTGAGGTGCTTTTTAATCTGGTGAAATTTCCACAGCCTGCATATGATATTAGTTAGTTGTTTAATGAGTTGATAAATCAATAGCACCAAAAAAATTATTTCTCCCTCAATTCAGAATTGAAGTCAGAATTTTCATGGTGTGTAAGCAAAATGGAAAGGAAGTTTAGAGAAGTGCTTCTAAATGCCTGAGTCCAAAAGATGGCTAGAGTACATATTGCAAAACTACTACATTTTTTGGACAAATCCAAAATTTTTACTTCTGAATAATCACATATATCAAATAGGGATAATAATACCTCCCACACTTAACTGCAGACATTGTCATATGAATGCCATAAGAATATGCAACTAAGAAGCTTTTAAAAATATAATATTGAAAGCAAAGGCACAGAATTATTTTAAATACAAGATTTTCCCCCTACTATAAAAGCTAAGGGTCTGTACCAAGAAGGTATTCATTTTCTCAAAGAAAAAGATATTCATGTAGAAATGACGAAAAAAAGAGCAACTTTAAAGAAAAGTTTGAAAATGACTTACAAAATTTGGTAAGCATACTTAGAAAATTTGGGGCCTTTTATTCCCCTGTCTTTAGTTACCATTTTAGTGATCATTTAAATAGAATTTTACTGAAGTCAATTCATTATACTCTCAGAGTTCAGATTTATGTTTTACTAAAGAAGATAACACATGTAAATTATATAGCCCTCTGCCTACCATATGTTAATAATGCAATACAAATTAGCTGAAAACTGTATTTATAGTAGTCATAGTACTATAACCAATTTCTCACACTGAAATTGCTTCCATTTAGAGGCATGAAACAACCTTTCAAATGATGCATTTTTAAGAGAGTCATTTCAAAACACCTCTTCTAATTATCCTATTTGTTTCTTGAGTCTAATTATATTTCACTTGTTCTTCAAAAGTGATTGGGACATTGAAACATCCTCATAAAAAAGTACCTTTGGCTGCACACAAAATGTTTTCTAAAGTTCTGCCTGATATCTTAACTAGAGTTCAGTGCATACATCATTGCCTTGATGTCTGAAACAAATTGATCTAAGTAATATTAATTACTTGCTGTTGGCAGGGGAAACATGCATAGGTTGGGGTAATAAAACTTACATTTAAGCATTTGAATTAAACAGAACAACGCAACAGGTTCTTTTGCTGCAAATACTGTGCTGTACCTTCCTGCAATATTTACGGTCAAATACATTACTTGCCAATTTTACTGCCTTGAAAAATATCAAAAGGTAAACTGCACTGGCTATTTTTTAATGTAGTTTAAAAAATCTTGTTTGACTTTATTTTTGTTTTTTTTTTTAACATCTTTATTGGAGTATAATTGTTTTACAATGGTGTGTTACTTTCTGCTGTATATCAAAGTGAATCAGCTATACATATACAAATATCCCCATATCCCCTCCCTCTTGCGTCTCCTTCCCACCCTCCATATCCCACCCCTCTAGATGGTCACAAAGCACTGAGCTGATCTCCCTGGGCTATGCAGCTTCTTCCCACTAGCTATCTATTTTACGTTTGGTAGTGTATATATGTCCATGCTACCCTCTCACTTTGTCCCAGCTTGCCATTCCCCCTCCCTGTGTCCTCAAGTCCATTCTCTACATCTGCGTCTTTATTCCTGTCCTGCACCTAGGTTCTTCAGAACCATTTGTTTTTTAGATTCCACATATATATGTTAACATACGGTATTTGTTTTTCCCTTTCTGACTTACTTCACTCTGTATGACAGACTCTAAGTCCACGCACTTCACTACAAATAACTCAATTTCGTTTCTTTTTATGGCTGAGTAATATTCCATTTTATGAATGTGCCACTTCTTCTTTATCAATTCATCTGTCAATGGACACTTAGGTTGCTTCTATGTCCTGGCTATTGTAAATAGAGCTGCAATGAACATTGTGGTACATGACTCTTTTTGAATTATGGTTTTCTCAAGGTATATGCGCAGTAGTGGGATTGCTGGGTCGTATGGTAGTTCTATTTTTAGTTTTTTAAGGAACCTCCATACTGTTCTCCATAGTGGCTGTATCAATTTACCTTTCCATCAACAGTGAAAGAGGGTTCCCGTTTCTCCAAACTGTCACCAGCAGTTATTGTTTGTAGATTTTTTGATGATGGCCATTCTGACTGATGTGAGGTGATATCATTGTAGGTTTCATTTGCATTTCTCTAATCATAACTGATGTTGAGCATCCTTTCATGTGGTGTTGGCAATCTGTATATCTTCTTTGGAGAAATGTCTATTTAGGTCTTCTGCCCATTTTTGGATTAGGTTGTCTATTTTTTTAATATTGAGCTGCATGAGCTGCTTGTAAATATTGGAGATTAATCCTTTGTCTGTTGCTTTATTTGCAAATATGTTCTCCCATTCAGAGAGTGGTCTTTTCATCTTGTTTATGTTTTCATTTGCTGTGCAAATGCTTTTTATTTTCATTAGGTCCCATTTATTTATTTTTGTTTTTATTTCCATTACTCTAAGAGGTGGGTCAATAAGGATCTTGCTGTGATTTATGTCATAGAGTGTTCTGCCTAAGTGTTCCTCTGAGTTTTATAGTGTCTGGCCTTACATTTAGGTCTTTAATCTATTTTGAGTTTATTTTTGTGTACGCTGTTAGGGAGTGTTCTAACTTCATTCTTTTTCATGTAGATGTCCAGTTTTCACAGCACCACTTATTGAAAAGTTTGTCTTTTCTCGATGGTATATTATTGCCTCCTTTATCAAAAATAAGGTGACAGTATGTGCATGGGTTTATCTCTGGGCTTTCTATCCTGTTCCATTGACCTATATGTCTGTTTTTGAGCCAGTATCATACTGTCTTGATTGCTGTAGCTTTGTAGTCTGAAATCCAGGAGCCTGATTCCTCCAGCTCCATTTTTCTTTCTCAAGATTTCTTTGGCTATTCGGGGTCTTTAGTGTTTCCATACAACTTTTGAAATGTTTTGTTCCAGTTCTGTGAAAAATGCCATTGGTAGTTTGATCAGGATTGCATTGAATCTGTAGATTGCTTTGGGTAGTATAGTAATATACACAAAGTTGATTCTTCCAATCCAAGAACATGGTATATCTCTCCATCTGTTTGTATCATCTTTAATGTCTTTCATCAGTGTCTTATAGTTTTCTGCATACAGGCCTTTTGTCTCCTTAGGTAGGTTTATACCTAGGTATTTTATTCTTTTTGTTGCAACGGTAAATGGGAGTGTTTCCTTAATTTCTCTTTCAGATTTTTCATCATTAGTGTATAGGAATGCAAGAGATTTCTGTGCATTAATTTTGTATCCTGCTACTTTGCTGAATTCAATGATTAGCCCTAGTAGTTTTCTAATAGCATCTTTAGGATTCTCTATGTATAGTATCATGCCATCTGCAAACAGTGACATCTTTACTTCTTCTTTTCGGCTTTGGATTCCTTTTATTTCTTTTTCTTCTCTGATTGCTGTGGCTAAAACGTCCAAAACTATGTTGAATAATAGTGGTGAGAGTGGGCAACCTTGTCTTGTTTTTGATCTTAGAGGAAATGTTTTCAGTGTTTCACCATTGAGAGAGATGTTGGCTGTGGGTTTGTCATATATGGCCTTTATACATACATGTATAAAGAATGTATGTATACATACATTTGTTCTCTACGTCTGTGTCTCTATTTCTGCTTTGCAAATAAGATCATCTATACCATTTTTCTAGATTCCACATATATATGTTATTATACGATATTTGCTTTTCTCTTTCTGACTTACTTCACTCTGTATGACACTCTCTAGGTCCATCCACATGTTTACAAATGATCCAATTTCATTCCTTTCTATGGCTGAGTGATATTCATTGTATATATGTACCACATCTTCTTTATGCATTCCTCTGTTGATGGACATTTAGGTTGTTCCCGTATCTTGGCTACTGTAAACATGGTGCAATGAACACTGGGATGCATATATTTTTTCGAATTATACTTTTCTCTGACTATATGCCCAGGAGTTTGATTGCTGGATCATATGGTAGCTCTATTTTTTTTTTTTTTTTTTTACTTTTTACAAGTCTTTTTAATTCACTTTTTTTTAATTGGAGTATAATTGCTTTAGAGTGTTTTGTTAGTTTCTGCTGTACAATGAAGTGAATCAGCTATATGTATACATTTATCTCCTCCTTCTTGTACCTCCCTCCCCACCACCAGTAGTTTTTCCACTTTAGAGCAAGTCCTCTTCCAAATTAAATATTATGTTACCAAACCAAACTTGAGTCCACTCACCTGCACACAGTAAAGTCAATCTATTGACACCAGTTTGTAGTGAAGGAAAGTGCAGTGTTTATTGTAAGATGCTATACAAGGATTCTGGGACAGCTAACACTTAAAAAGTTTGAACTCCCTGATCGGTTTCAGCAAAGCATTTTTAAAGGCAAGGTGCAGGAGGGGTGTCCCAGAGTATGTGATCAGCTCATGCACAATTCTCTGATTGTTGATAATGAAGTAACAGGGCAGTGTCACAGGGGTTAACATTATCAATCCTTAGGCACTTGTAGGTCTGGGGTTACTCCTCGTGGTCATCAACTAGTTAATTTCTTCCATTTGGTTGGGGTTTTAGCATCTGTAAAACAAATCAGGAAATGTGCATCAGACACTATTATCTGGGTACTACAGAGAGGAGCTACAGCAGAGGATATGGAGGAGGGGTCTGTCCCAGGAAGGCCCCCTAAGTTCCTGCTCAGTTACAATAACACTAAATGTCAAATAGTGGTAAAGCTGCTGCTATAAATATCCATAGAACACTATGAGTTCAGAAAGACCAGTGGGGTTGATCTTAATGTGTAAGTTCCTGGAGAAAAAGGAAAACACACACACAAAAGAACCCCAAGCAACAACTAACAGGAAAGTTAATTTATGTTTGAAACTAAGCAGTGCTCTAAAAAATCAAGTTGTTCTCAGATTTCTTTAGAGTCTGCTATATTTACGACTTTTCTCAAAACGGTGTTTATTGTTCTGAAAATAAATGAAAGGTGTTGACATCTGGCACTTCTCTAACCATGCCTGCTGTCAGATCAGAGCAATTATAGTAAATGATTTGGAAGGGCTTGTCGTTTTATTTAAACTTGCTAGTTTCAACAACATGTCAAATTTTGAGACTGTCACTACCCTTTCACAAATTTGAAATAGAATTATTGAAAATATTTAAGAAGTTAGGCTTTTTATAAGTTATAATACAAAGCTTGCTACATTTAAGCAGAAATAATTCTTCAATTACTTGTGACAAATGATAAGGGAGTACTTAGGAAAAACAAATTGATTCCCAGAGGTTAAGATGACTTTGTTAAGAATGAGACATGTAATGTAACATTTCCTTTCTGGGTAAATTTACTCTCAGACTATCATTTAAGAAAATGTGATAATAATTTAACTAAACTTTTCATGATATTCTTTTTAACAAAGTGAAAAAGTATGGACTGAAACATTATTAAATGTGGTGTATACAGACCTACATGTGTAATTTACACAAACACTATTGATTATTGTTTCTGCCATCCTGGAGAAAAAGCTTACTGGCATGCAGCAGAACCAAATAATTATTTTGCAAAGTCAATCAATATTTATTCCAATAATTTTGATAAAGATGTACAAGGAGGTAATTAAGCTTGGGGATAAATAACACTCAACAATAAAGCTGATATACTATTTGAAATAAATAATTTTTATAATGTCCCAAATGGGATGAGTTAAAAGAATAAAGTGAATTATCACAGTGGTTACTGTAAATTCTGCAAAGGGCATTATAAAAGAGATACTGGATTAAGTATAATCTCAATGCCAAAAATGAAGTAGAAGCAAAGTAGATGGAAGGATGGGGCTAAATATTAGTCTAAAATTACAATAAAGATTTAGTCTGGACATACATAGGAATAAGAATTAAGAAACACTGAGATAGCCACTGACAAAACCAACAAGTAGAGCAGATTTGACAGGAAGAATTGAACATGGGTAAAATGCAATCCAATTCATATGAATATGTCCAGTTTCCACAATGTTAAATATTTAATCAGAGTTTATATACTTCATGGCTGCTGGTACAAAGCAATGTATCCCAATGTCTAGAATAAGTATGAGAAATTGAAGGATATAATATTGAAGCTTCCACGTTAGACATAAATGATAGTGGCTAACTGAATATGGCTTGATTCCTGAGACTACAACCAATGTTTTCTTTATCAGCCCTTTCACACAGTCACAAATTGTCAAACTCCTATTGTCATATGCAATTAGTGACTTAAACAGACAGTATGGTGCATGGCTGTGATTCTTCAGTGGAGGTCTGTGTATCTATCAAGCAGCAAAATAGAATGCTAACGGAACACTGACTTCAAGGACAAATAGATTGGTCATTCTGTGCTCAGATATTTACTCAAAGACTATGGAAATAATATGGAATAAAATATACTCAACGAATCTGGTAAGAAGTAAGCAAAATAAAATGATATTCTCTTAATCTCAAACAAAAATATTTTGTATATAAAATAAGCATTTCCTGGATATTTAAGATAAAGCACATTTAACTTTAAAAAACAATGACAGGGCTTCCCTGGTGGCGCAGTGGTTGAGAGTCCGCCTGCTGATGCAGCGGACACGGGTTCGTGCCCCAGTCCGGGAGGATCCCACGTGCCGCGGAGCGGCTGGGCCCGTGAGCCATGGCTGCAGAGCCTGCGCGTCCGGAACCTGTGCTCTGAAACGGGGGAGGCCGCAACAGTGAGGGGCCCGCGTATCGCAAAAAAAAAAAAAAAAAAAAAACAATGACAACAACAACAGCAAACCTCACAGCTGTGATCCCAGACCAGTTGTAGAAAAGGAAGACATATATAATTAGTCTCCTTTGCCACTTGGGGTACTCCAGCAGAAATATTTTAGAAGTATTTCTTCCTGGCTTTCTATGAAATTTACCCTCTTGTTGTAAAATATAAATATAATTGTTGAGAAGAATCATCTTTGAAATTACCAGCAAAATAAAATTCAAACACACACCTTATATAAAAAAATACTCTTCTAGTGTATTTGTTAAACTACTTGTCAACTTTGAATAACCCTGTTAAATGCAGTCTATGATTTTCAGGGGCTAGAATGTGTTCACCTATCAACTTCGCTGTGTCATATATATATGTATGTGTACTTGTGCATATGTGTCTTAATTACTGGATTGCAATCAACTGCAGTGTCTTTAGTGTGTGTGTCTTCCAGGATCTCTCCACAAGCCTCACATTGACAGGGTCAATGCCATGTATTCAGGCGTAATAACTAATTTGAGAATGAATGAATACAAATTCACATGGAATGTAGATTCAAAGCATAGCTTTGTTCAAACTCTCTTAACCATACATACTTGCCCTTGTAACTAATCAGTTCTTCCAGACAACGTTCATATTTCAATTATTTCCAGGACATGAAAGCCATAATGCCAGTCTAGGAGGTGATTTGAACATGTTTGATTTCCCCCAAGTGATATAAATTGTGCAATATTGGCAGGCTTCAAGAATGGATTTTTACCCTTACATTTTACTCAGATGGGATAAATAAATTCTATTAATAAAGCATTTTATTAACTCTGCTTACAGTGTATACAGTAGTCATATTTGTTTTGTCAATAAACTGCTCACTTTTATTGGTCATGTCATTTTAAGTAGAGCATAAAATGCAGCTACATAATAACCTAAGGCAGAATGGAAAGACTTTTATTGACAATATGAAAAAAATTGGAGAAGGTGATAATGTGACTACTAAAAAAAAATTTGGTTAGCACATCAACACCCTAATTAAAGTCATAAAATTTTACTATATAGATCAAATTCTGCCTTATTAATGTGCATCATACTAGCATAAAATTATTTATTTTTTGAGTAATGGCTTGATAAATATTATATTTTGAATTAATCCATAGCTAATAAGTATATATGTGGTGATCATTTTTTTATACGCTACACAATCAAATAGATAGCATAACTCCACTGGGATGCATTTCAACTACTAATTTATATGAGTTTGGGCAGTGAATTAATTTCTCTAGGTCTCACTTTTTACGTTGTAAAAAATAGTGCATACGATGAAATAATTTTTTTCTTCATCAGTTGTATCACAATCCTGTCTATCATTCTTTTTAAAGACCCAATTTTTGGCTTGGATGATCCTCTTATATCTTTGTATTTATATTTCATTAATTTCTCCTCTTAGGAATTTTAATCTCTTTCCCCTACTTTCATATGGGTTCTGTCTCTGATTTATTTTGCAAATATTTAAGTTTGACATTCAATAATTTTATTTTCTATCTTATTCTTTTCCTAATGTGAGAATTTAATACTAAAACTTTCCCTTTATTTAGCACTGTTAATGTATCATACAACTTTTTTACATGTGTTGGTTCCTTTATCCACTATTCCCAAGTAGTTTTTTATTCCCATTACGATTTTTTCCTTGATCCATCAATTTTTGTATGTGTTTTGTATGTGTTTACACATGTAAAGACCAAACTTTTGTTACTTAGTTATCATAGAGGTTGTTTGTAGAACATTAGTGTTTCATGCTAGTGAGTAATGAATTTTTAGCAAATGAGGGTATGGGTAAATTATCAAGCATACTTCACAGTCTGAAAATAAATTACTGGAAAGGAAATAAGACTAGGTTCTAAGTCCAGTAAGGCAATTTGAACTAGAAGTGTCACACTGGAAAGTTAAATACGATTTCATATTTTTTAATTAAATATTGTTTTCTTAATGCTCATTAAAAATGTATATTACATCTGATATATATCTAAAGGTGCATAAGTGGATTAAAATAAACTCATACTAATCATAATAATGATGATTTCAAAGTTAATTTGAAATATAGTATAAATAGTCTATAAATATTTACTATAATATACTATATTTACTATACTATATATAGCTAAGTATTTATATATGAGTTTAATAAGATAATTTAAATCAAAATCACTCTCTTGAATCTAGTTATTAAAACAAATAAATCTATCTATTAAGAAAGTATTACTAATTTAAAGTGTACTCCTCATGAATTTATTCCTTGGAAAATTTTTTGCATTTATAATTATGAAATATTCTTTTTATATCTAAAATTTGCTAATTTCAATATGGTGTTAATATTTATTGAGACATTTTATATGAAATAACGGTGTCCTAATTACTACATATGGATATTTTCTGAAACTAACTTTAACCCTATGAGAAATATTAGAATTACCTTTTTTAAAAATAAAGAAACAGAGTTTGGGATATTTCAAATAGTTGTCCAAGGTCTTGTACCTTGAAGATATGAAGTTAAAGATTGACCCTATGTCTCTCTGATTTATGACCAATGTTTTTTAATCCCTATGTCACTGTAGTGGAAACCAACAAGAAAAAAAAGTTTGTTTGTAGCTCACAAACCTCTTTATGGTACTTATATGAATCATGATCTATTGAAAATCCCATAAAAATAAATGCAAGTATAGGTACAAAATGGATATCTCATTTGCTTAAATGGTAAACTCTTTGAGGGCAGAAATATTTATGTTGTATTTAGTATCCATCTTAGATTAATGACTTTCTATCACTGATGAAATTGGTTTCTTATCACAGAATCTACATCAGATTTCCCTTCAGAATACACTTGTTCTAAGTAAAATTTAAAAGAAAATGCTTATAGAGAAGTGATCTCTGTAAGTGGTTTCTAATATTTAGTAGATGGTGACCACAGGGACCAAAGAACATTGGATTATTTTGTTCAATTTGTTATATATTCTATTGCCTCCAGTATAATTTAATTTTAATTTAGTAACAAAATATTGATCCAGGCCCTAACTACAATGGTAACATATAAATCTTTAATATCATTCAGTCCCAATTAGCTGAGGAACTTTCGTACATTTTTCTCAATGATAATTTATTTCCAGGTGGTACTAATCAAAATCAAATGTTTTCTATTATATTTTATATTATGTTTTATATTGTATTGGCACCTAGCCCCATTCTCCTAAGAGGTTACTCATTAAAATTGATTAATCTTTTCTGAAATCGTATAATATAAATTCCCCTTTTCTCACTTGAATATATAGAGCTGTCATCTAAGCAGCTTATTTTTTTAATATATAAAAAGGCTTTTAAAAGTTTAGTGTATTTAGTTATTGTGCTAAAAACTGCAGAGATGGTTTAGTATGTTTGCACTCTGTTTCCCTATGGAATTTGTTTTGTAATTTTATGTCAGTAAGTCTACTTGAATGTGAAATTGCTCTCAAGTTTCAAAATCATAGATGTGTGACAGGTATTGAGTTGTTGATTTTTCTTTTTTTGTTTTCTTAAGCCTTAGTCCAAATATTTATTTAGTAAGGTATATAATTGCTCACCAATATTCATTTTAAATTGGTTAAACATGCAGAAATGAAAAAGTTAACTGTTGAGTATCTGTGCTAAAATGATATCTAAAGAGGACCACTATTTTAGGAGTGTCATCTCCACTTTCATATCCCAACCCCCTACTCTACCTAAGCCATCACCAACTGCCCATTTCCTTGTCCTCCATAATTTTTGTTAACGTCAGTTCTCACCAAGTCTGCAATTTATTTTAATCCTATTTCCTCATGTCCAGACTATTACAATAGCTAAGATTTCACTACATCTAATCTATCCCTCTCCTATCCTTCCTGAACTTAACAACCAATCTCATTTTTTCCTAAAACCGTTATTTTCCTTACAGCTCTTCCTCACAAAACCTTCAGTGGATCCTTAGTGTCAAATAAAATGTTAAATACTTCAGTCTTGATTTCAAGGCACTAGAAGATATCATCTTCCCAAGCTTAGCTTCCACTATTCTCCTACATAGAAAATGTATTTCAGTGAAACTATGCTACTTTAGACATAAGATTTTCATTGCATTTTTCACTACTATTGTTTTATTATATCATTCACCCTCTAATGTTAAACTGTTTTTTTCCCCCCACATGTTTCCCTCTCTAAATTCTACCCTACCCTTCAAGCTCTAGTGAGTTATCCTCTTGCTTATTCCAAAAACCCATTTTAAGCACTCTTGGCAAAAGTGTTATTGTTTCTACTCTAAATGCCCATGTAATTCAACATCTGTCTACACTTTTGAATGTATTATTCACTAGTTCATAGAACTGTGAAAAGCTTTTCATATGTTTAATTTCCTAGATTGATTTTCCTAGATTGAGACCTATTTGAATCACCTTGGCTCTTAGAAGGGTGGCTTCCTGACAGTAAATATATATTTGATGAATGAAGATGCTATTTACCTAACAAGGAAAGAAGGAAATAATAGGGAAATTATTCAAGAGAAGGAGTTAATTCATAGCACTGCTAATACTTAGTTTCCTCTGAGATAGGGTTTTTTCCTTATTTCATGTCCTCCTTCAGCGATATCATGGTTTAACATTTATTGAGCATAGAAAATGTGCTTGGCACTGCATACAACTCAATAGATAGGCATGGTTCTTGTTCAATGAACTTGAAATATTTATCATAAAAATAGGGCCAGAAAGGATATGAATGACTCAGACTGAAGTGGTATCTTTATTATCAGCCCCTTCCTTTCCATTCTCTCTATTTTTTTCTCTAGTTTTGATCCTCTTTCTCATGTCTGGACAATTCCCATTGCTTCCAAACTAGTTTCCCTACCAGTACCTTTTTTCTCAATGCTTGTCTTTTCCAAATTTCATGTATATAAAATATTATTTTTATTCAGGTTTCTCCTCTATTTAAAAACATCGAATAATTTCCAATAGCTATTACATGAGATCATTGTAGATACTTTCTAAATGCATATGTCACTGTCAGTCTAAATCAATCCCCACTCGTGTTTATTCTAGTACTTTTGGAAATTTTATTCCTATTCCCACCTAAGACTGGACCCAATATTGTCACCTTCATCAGCTATTACTTCCTTGTGTAATCTACTACATTAAGAATCCCATCAATTTTGCCATACATTCAACTTTCCTCTATTTTCTCATTTTCACTTATGCCTAAAGAGTCTCAAATATATCTTACCTTAAAGAAACAAATGAAACTAACTAAACACAACACCCTAGGACACATGTTCCCTCTAACTTCCCAGAGGAGGTCTGCTTGCCATCATAGCCATATCAAAAAAGAATCTTTGTTCCAGGTGACACAGTCCTAAATCAAATAGTTTTAAACAAAAAATGAAATATCTTTCTCATGCACCTTATAAAATGATGTAAGTCCCATTTTCGACTTGGCTAGATAGGGAATTTAAATGCCCTTGCTTCTGTCTTTTCCACAAGCCAGCCTCTCACATGATGGTAAATTGTTATAGGAACTATAGATCTCATGTCCTCAATGACCATAACTCTGGGAAGACAATATGCATCTCTATCTTTAAAGTTCCAACAGAGATCAGTCATATGTGTTGGCTCTGATTGGTTACTTGAATCAGTTCCCTGGCTATGGGTGTGGGTTATGCTTACTGACTTACTGGCTGGAGTCAAGCCCTAGAACTGGAGTGAGATAAACATTGGTGAGGATGTAAGAGATGTTAAGTTCCATGAAGAGAAAACTTTGTGCTTTTGATTAAATGATGGATTATATTTGTTGTGGAGGCAAAGAACAAATACCTACTATGCTAGTTAAACATATCGAATGAGTTGCTACCCTGCTCACTTTTCCCTATTATTAAAACAACAAAAAAATGGATACAAGTTTTTAACTTTGTCAATTTATTGAAATTCTCTATCCAAATCCATATTTGACTAACACCCACTTTTTTTTAACCATTCATTTATTCAACAAATGTTGAGAGCAACCTGTGTCCCTGTCACTGTTAACATGCATGTTAGATAGATTCATAAAGACGATTGACAAGTGACTTTGCCCTAATGGAGCTTACATCTGGGAGAAGAAGACAACAATAAACATTAGACATTCTAAATTAAGAAATGTCTAAAGGATTTAGGATTGCCAGAGTTTGTCCCACTGAGAAAAAGACATTTGAACAAGGGATTGAAAGACTTGATGTAGTTTACCAAAGGGTGAGAGGAGGTACAGCATTCCAGGGAGGCTGATGTCATTAGACTGAAATTGCTTCAGTAAAGTGTAGAAAAAATTAGGTCAGAGTTCAGGTCCGGGTATATTCAGAACAGAAGGTCATTATAAGGATTATGGATTTTACTCTGAGGGAAACAGATGGGCATTTGAGGATTCTGGTGTAATCTGATTTATATTTTAAAAGGAATTGCATCCATATGTTGAGAACACTGTATGGAGTCAAAAGGGGGATCAGGTAAGAGGTTGATTATCCCAGAGTGAGATTATAGGGGTTCTGAACAGAGTGGAGACTGTGAAGGGGATGTGAGGGGACAGATTTTGAAGGTTGATTCCTTGCCTATTTTTCAAGATGTGACTTTAAAAGCTGCCATGCCTGAAATTTAAGCTCTATTCCCTCAATTATTTATTTACTAAACAAATAATTTTGATCATCCCAATACGGCAGTCACTCTTCTAGGTGCTAATCCAATGTAAAATAAGCTTATTATACAATACATGCACCCAGGCTCTTATACACATTCATCTCTACATAGACTGTCCTCCTTTGCCCAGCCCCCATTCATTGAGATATCTGCTCCTCAGCCTTTACAAATTCATTTTAAGGGACATGGAAATCTCAAACTAATTGAATGTTCAGAAACAGAGATGAAATAGCAGGATGATATAATTTTATGCCAGAAAAGTCAATTAAGAATATAAAATAAAGATATGTATAGAAAGGAAATATAATGAAAATTTATTGAAAACCTTATAACCAAGAAGACACATATTGAGTGGGGCATTTTAAAAGGGAATTATACATATGCAGAGATTTGAGAATGGCTATAATTTTAGTTTTTGCATCATACGTAATGAATTGACTGAAAATGAAGAAATACAGTAATTCAGAAAATTAACACTGTCTAAGGCAACTAGAGAGGGTCATGGAAACTGCAGCTGTACCTCCTAGTCTAAAAATGCAAACTTTATAAAATTCAACTCATATTGGAAAGCACAAAAGAACCCTAAATTAATAGTGCTAATTTTGTCTTCTCTAATCTGATATCTTACCCTTTTAAATTCTTCTCACTCAGTATTTTTCAAATATTTTAATTTATTAATTTATACTTCCATGGCAAGTATTATAATCTATAAAGCACATAATATAATAAATGGAAACCAAAAATACAGTTTTTTTTAATCCGTAGCACATTAAGTAAGCAATATCCTTACTATATAAATCATCCTTAAAAATACTGACAGTTTACATTTAATATCTCAATGGAATTAAAAGCAACAGGCAGGAGTTTCATTGACTTCTCATCTTTCATTTCTGATTTTATTTGTACCCTTTCTCTTTGCTAGTCTAGCTAATGCCTTGTTGATTTTTTTTTATTTTTTGAAGGAACCAGCTTTTTAGTTTCATTGATCCCTTCTGTTGTTTTTTCTAGTCTATTTTATTTATTTCTATTCTTTTCTTTATTATTTCCTTTCTCCTAACAACTTAGGGCTTTGTTCTTTTTCTAATTCCTTTAGGTGAAAAGTTAAAATGTTTATTTGGAATTTTTCTTCTTTCTTGAAGCAGGCCTATATTGCTATGAACTTCCCTCTCAGAATCACTTTTGCTGCATCCCATTGATTTTGATATGTCATATTTCTGTTCTCATTTGTCCCCAGGTATTTTCTGATTTCTCTGCCAATTTCTTCAATGACCCACTGGTTATTCAGTAGCATGTAGTTTGATATCCATATTTTAGGGATTTCTTTTCATTTTTTTTCTTGTGATTGACTTCTAGCTTCATACAATTGTGGTTAGAGAAGATGCTTGATGTAATTTCAATCTTTTAAAATTTATTGAGACTTGTTTTTGTGACCTAACATATGATCGATCCTGAAGAATGTTCCATGTGCATTTGAGAAGAACACATATTCTTTTGGATGGAATGCTCTAGATATAGCTACTAAGTCCATTTGCAAATTGTGTCATTTAAGTCTACAGTTTCCTTACTGATTTTCTGTATGGATGATTTATCTGCTGATGTAAGTGGGCTGTTAAAATCTCCTACTATTATTGTATTGCTTTGAAATTCTCCTCTTAAGTCTGTTCCCCACCAGGGAAGCCCACATTTTAAAGCAAAATAATGTTATATTATTTTTAATGTACTTAGTAAAAATATTTCTAAAAATTCTTAAATATTCTAATAGATCTAATTACAGCTGCTAAATATTTCTGGGGTTTCATATATGTTTAAATAATTACAGTATATATACACTATTTATATCTAAATACATATATAATCTTAATGCCTTATCAAAATAAAACATACATTCAAAACTATTATCCCAGAGAGTTTTGGGAAGATGGCAGAATAGGAAGCACCAGGAATGTGTTTTCCTAACTAGCAAGAAATTGCACTGGCAGAATCTGCCTCATGTATCTATTTGGAACTCTAGAGTCTATTAAAGCCTTGCAACTCCCAAGGGAAAGACTTGAAGGTAAATTATGGTCAACTTCAGTGCTTAACACAGTAGCAACTACCCATCCCCCACTCCCATGCCTTGGCAAACAGCTATACACATATTCTGGGGCAACCTGCACGGAGTTTGCTGGAGTCAGAATGAACAAAGTAACCCTGTCAAACAAATATCAGGGATCTGTGCTCTGAACATTGTCTGTGGCTTCTGATCACAGAAGTATAGGCAAAGAAAGGATAGTCATTACTTTTGCATTTCCTCCATTGTCAAAAGCCCCTCATCCTATGGCTAAATGACTTTCAGAGGACTTAAAGGTCCATCTTTTAAGTCCTCCTCTTTTTTCTCTTTTTCTGCTTTTAGGAGCCAGACATTAAAGATTAGGTCATTCCAAAGCACCTAATGTTCAAGGAAAGTTACCACACATGGCCAGGGAAAGGTACAGGTTCAGAGAAGAGCCAAGAAGACCATAGTTTACACCTTAGGCTGATGCTAGGCACAGAGACAGAATACCACAATCAAAAATTAAATTAAGTTAAATTTAAAAATAGCAAACCCCAGGGAAGGAGGAGAATCTGAATTCCAGAGTTAACACGTAATTAGATTTCAATGTCTGGTTTTCAACAAATGATCATAAGACATACAAAGAAGGTGAAAAATATGGCCCATTCAAAGGAGAAAAAATAAATCAACAAAATGTGCATGAAAAGAACTTGATAGCAGATCTACTACACAAAGACTTTAAAACAATTGTTTTAAAGATGCCCAAAGGACTAAAGGAAGTCAAGTACACAAAGCCAAGAAGATGATGTACGGACAAAGCTGAAATATCAATAAAGAGAGAGAAAAACTTTTAAAAACTTCTGGACCTGAAAAATACAATAACGGAAATGAAACAAATAATCACTAGAGGGATTCAAAGGCATATTTGAGCAAACAGACGAGTCAGCAAACTTGAAGATAAGATAATAGAAATTTATCAGTTCTGAAGAACAGAAAGAAAAAAGAAGAAAAGTAAATGAAGCACTGTGCCTGAGGGACATGAGCAAGTAGACCAACATATACATGTGGGAGTCTCCAAAGAAGAGGGGGAGAAAGGGCAGACATCATTTTTGAAGAAATAATGGATGAAAATGTCCCCAATTTTATGAAAGACATGAATAGAAACATCCAAGAACTGAAAAAAAAAACCTCCAAGGAGAAAGAATTCAAAGAGTTCCACACTCAGATAATTATAATCAAATTTTCAAAAGTCAGTGACAAAATGCCTCTTGAAAGCAACAAGAGAGAAGTGACTTGTCACTATGAAATTCAACCATGATTTTTTCCGTTAGCTATGTAAAATGCAATAAACCTTCTCTATATCTTTAGAGTCAAGTCATTAGTTTTTCCTAAGATAGCTTTTCTAGTTTCATAACTCTAGAGATATCTTTTTTTTATTATGTGTTCAAATATTATCTAATAGTTGCTGAAATATTCCTCCACTATTATCTCCTCCCATTTTATCTGGACCGTATCTTTCTTTTCTCTTTTCGTACCTGTCTTGATCATTTTGAACATTATCTTTGATTCATATTTAACAGTGCAGCCCTTTGTCCCATATGGGTGATTAGATCTTTAATATTCTTATGGCTTACCAATCATTCTTACTTCCCTTTGCACTCACAGTGAGTTAGAGTCTGAAGATTTACTTGCTACTTTTTGCTGTTCTTCCCTGAATAGCCAGTGTTGACAATAGAATTTACTGGATCTCTGGTCAGTCATGCATTCATTTGTCTTCTTTCTGTTTCAACATATTTCTATTATTATTTGAGTCATCTATCTGTTGATGGTCTGTCCCTATCTACATTGGTGGTCTGTCCCTATCTGCATAGATTGACATAGGTTTATAGTTTTCTCATGATAGATACCATGCATGAGTATGTGTAAGTATATATAATCAGTATATGTGTGTGTGTATCAACAGAAGTATTAAAAGATATACATCATATTATTAACACTCTTTATCCTAGGAAGGTTTTGAAAGAGATTTGGAGTGGAATGGGAAGGGATTATTAATTATTCCTGCATTTTCTCACTTAATAATCCCCTAAATATAATTTGTATATAAAATATATATTAAAAATAAAATGACAAGGCATAGCATATCACAAAATGTTTAAAGTAGCTCTTGGCTACTCTGTTCCCCAAATTAAAATTTTGGTACCACTCGAATCAGAATAAATTGGTATGATGATTTAAAATTCAGATTCCTTCTCCCCACCTCCAAAGTAGCTGAAATCAAATTTTCTGTATTCTTAAGATATTCTGAAGATGATTCTTACATAAATTAAAAATTAGAGACCATGTTCTCCGAGGTGATATGGCTTGCATTATTTTCTAAGGCCGCCTTGATGGCATTTTGGCATTTTTACTTTTACTACTTCTATGTATAAAGTATATATTTATACAAATATTTGTGTTTAATTATATACCAAATTTTACCTCAGATCACCTTGACAACCAAAAAAGGGACAAACAATAAAATGACATGTACATTTCTTATGCTGTATATTCATGTTTAGTTCTCATCACTTCACTAAAATTCAGTTTGTCTTTCTCTTTCTGTTTTACTTTAGTTCCACAAGACACACAAAAATGCATATTTTAGTAGTGGTTGGTTGATTGTGAAATAGTTCTCATAGATCAGAATTTGATTTCTGGTGTAGGCAATTCAAGGAATCATTTATCATACATTGTGCAGGTGTTCATCAGGAAAGCATCATACTCTAGTGGAAAGAACAGCTATTCTCTCAAGATCTTTCAAGTGCAAAATTACATTAGGGACAATGATAAGAGATTAAGTGGCCATAAGTGCCATCTTTATGTATTATGTTATAAGCAATAACATAAGCAATAGAAATGACCCTTACAGTCTCTATGTTCTAAGCAATAGTGTATAGTCCTTTCAAAACTATGCAGAATGCTCAGCATTTCCAGAGAGTATCACATAACTGGGCAGATTCACACTGGCCTCTCAAAATTGTTCCACAATTCTTGTCTTTTTCCTAGTCATCATCATCTTCAGATTTCTAAAATTACTATTTCAAAACTCTTTACATCTCAAATCCCCTAGCTCTAGCTTTGCCCTTAGTATATGACCTAATTTTCTACTTCATATAGAAAACTGAAATCCATGACCAGTAACTACTTTAATTCCCCTAAAATCTATCCATTTGTACTTAGATAGTGATATCTTGTTTATAGACAAAACAACAAGATTTTCTGATTTAGATACTACCCATTCATTCCTGTCACAGAACAATTTCTTATAAGGTTTGGGGTTTAAATATATCCTTTTCTTTTCCTTATCTCCCACTGGGTACACAATACATTGCAATCAGGGATAGAACTCTACCAATCCAATGAAAGATTTCTTTAAAGTTCCAAATGACTTCCATGATATTAAATTGAATAGGAACAATCAAAACTTCATCTTGCTTGATTCTCATCAATGCTTCATATGTCTGACAACTTCTTCTACCTAAATTATGACCCTTATTTTTACTGTGACACTCAACACTATTTCTTATTCACTGTCTCCTCTTTGTTTCTTAAACGCTATTATGACTCATATTTCTGCCCTAGGCTCCCTGCTTTCTTAATATACAAGACTCCTTTAAGAACTCCATCCACTTCATTGGTGTAAATACCACTTAGCCTCTGTTGTGTGTAATAGAAGTAGTAACAGCATAGCACCCTATAACCAAAACAATGATAGTATTGCATAATATCCATATGTACTTTGAAATTGTCAATGGTTGCCTGCAATTAGATCATTGAATCTCAAGATGTGCATCTCTTAGTGCTATGAGAAAGTGAAAGAAAAAAAAAGGTCCAAAAGAGTCCTGTGTGATTGAAACCATCAAGAGCATATCACTTATATATGAGATATGAAGTAGGATAGCAACTTTGTTGTTTGTATGTGTATGTTTATATATACATATGTGTATATATCAAACACATCATTTCTCTTAAAAAGAGCAGTTCTAGGGAAAGACACATACACACACACACACACATGCACACACATGCCCACATACTAAATTATATAAAACACAATGTGAAATGGGCAATGAGTGCAAGGTAATAGAATTAAAAAGAGAAGATCCTAACCTAGTCTAGGGAAATTGGGAAAGGCTTACTGTGTTCATATTCAATATTTAAATCATTCACATTGATCTCCTTTTAAAAGAATGTATCTTTTCAAATGAAGACAACAGATATTTAATAGATATTAAAAAAAATTTAGGGAGTATAAGTAGCAACCCTGCTAACTGAGTACATTGGGGAACAAAAAAAAGTGAAGCTGACTTCTAGGTATTTTTGTTGATGAACCGTTGGCCCTTAAAATGTTCTTCATTACTTTGATACTGTAGACACTGTTCTGTAGTTATATTAGTCTTATAATTTTGGTTATTTCATAGACATTATAATCACAACTTTGTATTCAAATTCTAATATCTTAATTTGTTTCCCTCTACTTTTGTCCCAGTTTCCTTCTACGTATCAGATAGGACTGTTTTCTGATTTAAAGTGCCTAATATTAATAGTGTTCAATCCCAGCAAATGATACTGATGGTTTTGGAAAAGTTTTACCAAGCTGATTTCGGCTGCCTATACTTATCCATATAATTTGCATAGGCTATCTGCTATAGTTCCTATTCCCCAGGCTTTCACAGGCATTGCTTTCTATACATTAAGACTGTAATCTGCTCATTATGTCTTACTTCACCACTATTTCATCACCTTCTTGGCTACAGTAGAACCCGTTCTCAGACCCAACTGCACACACACTCATACTGCTGATAAACCTAAATTACCTGGTTATTCCTATCAATGCGTCACTCTGCTTTTCATTTTTTTTTTTTTTTTTTTTTTTTTTTTTGGTGCGCGGGCCTCTCACTGTTGTGGCCTCTCCCGTTGCGCAGCACAGGCTCCGTACGCGCAGGCTCAGCGGCCATGGCTCACAGGCCCAGCCGCTCCGCGGCATGTGGGATCTTCCCAGACCGGGGCACGATCCCGTGTCCCCTGCATCGGCAGGCGGACTCTCAACCACTGCGCCACCAGGGAAGCCCTGCTTTTCTTTTTAGATTGCAAAATGTTGCTGCAACTAAACAAGAATATGTGTGTGGATGCATGGCCTCTTCAAATGTTATGTTTTCAGACTCTAATGCAGTATTACTGTTACTTGGAAACATTTTCATTGTTTCTCTTAATTCCTTAGTGAACTCCCTCACAGTAATCTCTCTCAACTATCTCTTATCTTTTTCCTAGGTTTCTCGGCTTTAAAGACTGTTGAGTTCACAATCCTTTCTCTCTCCTCCTAATGCATTAATAACAAAAAAATTAATCCACATAACCAGCTGTGTTTATACGTTTCATGATTTCTTTATATACTCATATTTCTTCCCTTAAAAAGTTTTCATTTAATCTAGAAAAAAATAAGACAAGAGCAAAAAACATGAGAAAATGAGCTTTAGGTCCAGAAACCTATATTATTGAGAGGGTCTGGCAGAGCTTGGAAGTCTAAAAGCTGAGGAGACAGGCATGACAGGAATCCTTGGTCATCAATGAGAAAAGGATCCCAGGGAGACCAAAAGTGGGAAGATAATCCTACATGACATGGTCTTTTATGAATCTGCCCCTATTACTTCTTTGACTTAATCTCCTCCCACACTACCCATTACAGATGATGCACTCACCTCTTCATTGTTCCTTGAACACGCCACACACACTCCCACAGTCTCTTTACTATTTTTCTTACCTCTGTTGGAATGTGCTTCCATAAACTGCAGAATTACTAACATTTTTAGTTCTTTTAGGTCTTTGCTCAAATATGTCCCCATCAGATGGACAGGACTTTCCGGATCACTGTAGGGTAAACAGCAACCCTCACCACATCCTCTATCTTCTTTATGAATTTATTCTACTTCACAGCACTTAGCACCATATGGCATTACATATACATTTTTTTCTTTTTTTCCTTTCTATTTCCTGTCATTTGGATGAAAACTCCCTAAGGAGGAATCTTCTTCTTTATTGTTCACTCTTGAACCTCAGCTCCTGCAATAAAGCAAAATGCATGATACACATTCAATAAATATATTGAATGAGTCAGATAAGCCTGATACCCATGGTAAAGGGGCAGTTCAGGGGGTAAATATAAGCATCAGGAGCGCTGGAGGGAAGTAATCTTCCAAGCAAAGGGTAGAAATTCAGCTGTAGATGGTGAGCGAGAGTCTCAATCTGGAAACTGATTCGCAGGTAATGGGCTTTGACAATGAGAGATCTATTTTTCTGCCTGGTTCCTTATATAAGCAGAGATGGTGGCATTACACTTATACCCCTTAGCTGTGACTGCCTGCAGGTGAGTTTGTGTACTTTCTGGAACAAGGCTGAGGAGATGATGGTGCCCATCCCAGCATCAACATTAGAGCCTGGCATCAAATCCATCATCAATTATGATGAGAAAGTGTAGGAATGCTGCTCTCCTAGTAATGTAATCCCATTCAATTCCTGAAAGAATTGAAATTCCTTGCTAAAAAATTCAAACTGTGGGCTTCCCTGGTGGCGCAGTGGCTGAGAGTCTGCCTGCCGATGCAGGGGACACGGGTTCGTGCCCCGGTCCTGGGGACCCCACATGCCACGGAGTGGCTGGGCCCGTGAGCCATGGCCGCTGAGCCTGCGCTTCCGGAGCCTGTGCTCCGCAACAGGAGAGGCCACAACAGTGAGAGGCCTGCATAACGCAAAAAAAAAAAAAAAAAAAATTCAAACTGTTTTCTTGATTTCCAAATAGAAAGAATGCTGATATTCAGTACTTTCTCATGATCTATTTCTGTGGTCTATTGTCACTTTCTTCTCTCTCCACAAGAAAGCCTCACTCAGAGACATGAACATTTTGTAGATTTTTCCCCCAAAAACCATTCGTACAAAACAGAATGGCTTCTGGTTCCTCTTGGCATGATAACAAACATAACTAGCTAAAAGAAGTTTAACTGATTTCGGAAGTTAAGTTCAATTCAGCTGATTATTCAAGCTGTCAGTCACCTGCTACTTATCACCAAGGTTCTAGGGTTCTCATTTGACAAGACTAAAATGATGAAAGGAAGACTGACTCTAGAATTAATTGTAAGGGACTAAAAGAAAACAAACATATTTCAAGAAACATACGCACAATATTTTGTGGTTTGCATACATTTGCTCAATTTACTTATGTTTCACTTTCATATCTTCTCAGTTTCAGTGGAATGTGGGGATATCGTGCCAGATTTAAATCCATCAACTGGAACTTTCCTTCAGTGACAGATACCTTGTGAGAAGGAAACCAATGAGTAGGTATTGAATTTTGAAAGACTTATATTAGAAAAGATTGTGAAAAGAATTGTTAAGAAAACGTGTTCCGTGTTATGTACTAAACGTTAAATTCATAGCATACAGTTCTACGGAAAAAGCTCTAACTAAAACCAGGAGGCAGATGGTGAAGTTGGAAGACAAACACAATATCGCAATGAAGACATCATAACAGCTGATGTAAATGTGGCGTTGCCTTTGTCAGCCTGTGTAGTTAAGCTGTAGCTGCCATTTTAAAGTTCTCTTGATGCTTTGCTCTACCAAGCCCTGCCATAATTTCCTGGAAAGATATTTTCCGTACTAAACAAAGAAAGAAGCAAGATGTATGACTTTCTGTGATGTTAGTGCTGAACATTTTTGGACTTTCTACTCAGTATAAGACTGTCTTCAAATTTTAAATGAAGTGACAACTTGGTAACTTCGTAAGTGGGGACCCCCAAAAGGGTAATTTTTAGTGACTCTTAACTGTCTCTTAACTGGTTATGCATTTAAAAATAAGCCAGAGGAGAAATATCAAGTTTCTTGCCTTGTACTATGTGGACAAATCCTTAGGGCAGCTCTCGCTGTGCACTCTTATCCACAGTTTTGTAGATGAGTCTGTGATTACCACAGTTTTTGTAGCTAGAGACAGAAAGAACACAATTATGCTTTTAAGACATTTGCCTAATACTAATTTTTGTTTGTTTGTTTTGAATTTGCCGCAGTAGAATTTGAATAATAGATTACGCACTTTCCCATCCATGTATTAAGTTCGGGAATGTTGCTCTGCTCTGTGAGTTTCTTTTCTTTATTTTTAAAACTTATTTGTTTATAGCTGTGCCACAAGGATTTCTGCTATAGTACGAAGAGAAGGCATTTTCATCAGCACATTAAAAAATATATATAATAATGATTTCACCTCATGGGAAAAAATCTTTGAGCCATTTTTTCCTAATAGCTAATGTTAAACTCCAGATATACTCTATATGTAACTTTCACTGCATTGCATAATTCGATATTGAATGAGACATGCACTGTACCCACCCCTACTTTCCTCAGGAAATAATTTTAGGGAGGGAAACCTAAAACAGAAATTATCAAGGGCATATGGACATAAAAGGAGAACCAATAAAACTTCCAGGCACAAGTAAGTACTCAATGAGAAAAATTATGTTGATTATTCCCTAATACAACATGATTTTTTTTTCTATGAACAGTTTCTGTTTTAATGAGAAAGGACATTATTTACAGCAGACATTAGACTGAAGTTGAATATGTACTTTAAACATTCTCTGTAGCTTTCTTAATTTTGCATAAACTGTTTTGTGCAACTAAAAGTTTCTTCATTTTTTTCCAATCTCTATATTCTAATATATTTGAATACTTCAATTGTATATTCTGTTAATATTACTTGTAAAGTTTAGTATTTTTGGAATTGAGATTCCAATATTGTTTCCAAAGAGAGAAAAAGAAAACTAAAATGTTATTAATCATTGAAAGGCCATTTAAAATATCAATGACATTTTATTTTAATGAACAAAATGTTAGTGACATATTGGCATGAAATAATTTATATATCTTTAGGACTTAGCATCCAGAGTTTCTTTTTTATTGAAGAAAATAGTTCTTCTCTATTATGCATTATGTTCATGCATTATGTTCACGTGGGTTTCAGAAAAGGATGCTTCCTAATATGAGAAATCCATTTACATTTTTAAATATGCAAAGGCAAATGAAAAGGTACTAAATTATTTAAATAATAATGTTTAGATGAGTGCATTTCTATCATACTGTCCTTTCTAGTTTGCCACAGAGCTGGGGTATTATAATCTTAGAATATTTCTGTGACTTAACCCTTGAATTTGATGGAGGAAACAGACTTTTAAGTATGTAAAATTAAACTTTCTACTTACCGAGGTTACGGTCCTATTTTTTCATAGGCATTCAATGTTGTAGGGAATAATGAATTTTCATTTTTTTAAGGTATTGAGTCCTTATTCTTAACAAAAACACCCAAAATATTCTTTAATTTTTAATTCTTAAGTACATTATAATCCCTAGGTATTCTTGCTTCTATTTTAAATGTTGAAACAATTTCATTTAATTAACATGAGGATGTATTATTTGTTCTCATATATTTTAAACACTGTATTTCTCAAATTTAATTATTAATGTATCTTTGTCATTGCTTCTGATGATGCTCATTAATGCAAGTGGCAATTATTTTTCTAGTTCATATACTTCTTTTTCAAATAGATCTTCTCTGTGACTTATGAGTATTATTGTTGGCACTCAATGGTTAGTGATCTATACATAATTAGCCTGCGTCTTCATTAATTTCTTTAAGAAATTAAGCTAATTACCCACATATTTATGTTTTCATTCATATATTATTTCTACAGGAAATAAATACTGCTAACATGGTATTAATAAGATGTCTTTCCACAAAAAGCACTGGCATTTCAGTATAGTAAGATGAGTTTGAATTTGGATCAAGTTGGATTTGGACTTAACTACTTGTGTTGCAATTAAATAACTGTGTGGCATTTAGCAGGTTACTTAAGCCCTTTTTAATTCTACTCGCTTCTAAAAATGAAGATAGCTGTAATCATTTCCAAGAACTTTTGTGAGGATTTAATTAAAATCAAAATCATAAAAATCCTGGCACCAGTAGATATACTGCTACCATCCACCAGGATGCAAAGCCAAGAATCTCCTGAACTCTAGGGAAACCTATCTGAAATTTGTATATCTGACGTGTATTCAAAACTGCTGGGCTAACCTACAAAGCAGGCTGGTAGCAATGATTTATTTCCCGTAATGCTGTTATTTATATCACCCTTTATGAACTTCTTTATAAACATTTTATTTTCAGAGAACTCAAGAAATAAAAGGTAGCATACCTTTATTTTTCCTCCACATGTTAAGCCCCTCAACTTGGAAACTATGAATTTTATAGTCAGGATAAGCCATATTAAGCTGAGACAACAAAATAAAAAGCATGTTCCTTCTTCAGGGACTTTCCTTATTCAATAATACTGTCAGCTATGCCTCCTTTGGCAGGCCACATGCTTGACCTCAATATTTTGAAATAATATCTTGACTTTTTGGGGTTTTTTTGCGGTACGCGGGCCTCTCACTGTTGTGGCCTCTCCTGTTGCGGAGCACAGGCTCTGGACGCGCAGGCTCAGCGGCCATGGCTCACGGGCCCAGCCGCTCCACGGCATGTGGGATCTTCCTGGACCGGGGCACGAACCCGTGTCCCCTGCATCGGCAGGTGGACTCTCAACCACTGCGCTACCAGGGAAGCCCCGCTTTCTTCTTTATATAATGTATTCTATTTATATGGCATTCTACCAAGTATGTTTTAATTTCATACATTTTACCTTTTTAATTTATATTGAGAACACATTTTTTATATATTATGTTTGTACACAAGAGTATTTTTTAACTTTATAAAAAAGTTTATGTTTTGGATAATCCTGAGAATTACTTTTTTCATTTAATGTTAAGTTGTTAAGACTTGTGCATATTTTTTCTGTGTTGCTATTATTTATTTATTTTGACTGATACATAATATTCCACTCTGGGACTATGAAAGACTATTCAGTCACTCTTTTGTCAATGAATATTTGCATTTTATTTGCAACTGTGACCGACAGGCACAGTGGATGTACTGCAGACATTTTAGTACAAGTCCCCTGTTTTTTTCCCTTGGAAATACACCAAAATATAAAATTCCTGTGTGTTTGATATCTCAATGTTCAAATTTAGGAGGATTTGTCAGTTTTTCCAAAGACATTTTATCATCTTACTTGCCCATCAGTCTGACAAGATATTACATAGAATAATATCCTCTCCAACAATCTCTAGTAACTGTCTTTATGAAGTTTACTAATAAGATGTGTAGTGCTTCTGCAAGTGTTAGATTATCAAAAGATAATGAATGGAATAAGTAGCTAGATAAAAGCAGGGCATGTGAGGGCACATGTTCAGTGTGCCCTGAACCCAGAAGTAAAGTTAATACACTATGTGCCTCTGCTGTCCAATAAGTAATTTCTTGAGAATACAGAGGTTGGGTATTCATTTAAGCACCCACTTCGATAGATTTTTCACCTACTCAATTCTAACAAAATTGCTTTTATCAAAATACAAAAGACACACCATTGTAAAGCAATTATACTCCAATAAAGATGTTAAAAAACAAAGGACATCCACATTGTTAACGTATCAATCTAAGGAAAACTTCTCAGCCCTCATCTTAATTTAGGAATCAGCTGCATTTGGTATAGTTGATTCCTCCCTCCTTTTTTGAACTTTCTTTGATAGAATCACAGAACTGGATACTTAACCTGTTTCTCCCCCTCCCCTCAACATTTCTGATAATTACCCCTGGTCCTCTTTGGTGGCTTCTCTTCTTCTTGACTATTTTCTGTCGGAGAACCTCAAGGCTCGGGGCTTGACTTCCTCTCTTTTCCTGTCTGCACTTACTAACTTTTGTGTTCTTAATTTCCTGGTATTTAACATCACACTTGAGCACTAGGCATTATGCCCAGCACTCTCTGACTTCTCCACTTTGATGTCTATTAAGACTCTCAAAATTAATATATGCAAATTGAGCTATTGATTCTCCCCAGACCTGCTCTTCCGTCCAGTTTAAAGATAACTCCCTTTTTCTAGTTGTTTGGCTCATTATTCTTGGTGTCAGCTTTTAATTCTCTCTGTCTCTGTTGCTATGTCTCTCTTTGTGTCTCTCTTTCTCTTTTAAACACACCCCACAAATACACACACACACACACACACACACACACACACACACACACACAAGTTTCGACATCTGGAATGTATGAAAACTCTGTCATCTGCATCTTTAAAATGCAGTAATTCCAAATGGTGTTTTGAAATGCACCTTCCCGCGCTCACTACCCAATAACTATATTACTTCCGTCACAAGTGCAAAGCTCTACTGCAGAAATTTCTTGGAGAAATAACAAGAATTACTATAAAATCTTGTTTCAGGGATCTTCAAAATTACCAAATAGCTCTATTCTCTCCTGGTCCAAGCTTCTGTCATTGCCTTTCTTTCAAATAAGTCTCCACACAGCAACCACAGTATGCAATTAAAAATCTGAGCCGTATCACAGCACTTAAAAAAATGATAAAACACTTCAGTGACTTTTCACTCAAGTAAACTCAAAGTCTCTGGCTTGACTTACAAGACACTGTAGGATCTGGATCCCTATTAATTTTTGAATCTTTACAATTCCTGCTATTCTTTCTTACCTTGTTTACTTCTTTTCTCTCACGTTAGACTTAAGCTCCATGAAAATGGACAACTTTGCACCGCCTTTATCTCCAAGAGTTGAATTCATTTGGCAGATTGTAAGTGCTCTGCAAATATTTTCAAATAAATGAATTATTTAAAATATTTTTTCTTTGAATGTATGTATATTAAAGGCTTTTAAAAATCATATCTTTTATTCAAGAGAAAAGATTTGTCTAGAGAATCCTTTTTGTTTTGATTTTGTTGTATTTAATTAGATTAGCTCTGCTAGTGTAAATGTTAATGTAGGAAACTGTAAGCATTTCCTAAATTTTAAAATAAAATGCATGGGGTTCAAACATCTGCTCTTTTAGGAGCAAAAGAAGAACAAATGTATCTTCTATTTTTTAAATATTGTATACATGTGATATGGAATCTAATTTTTTCCCTCAATACCTAAACAACTATCCCTGAATACTTTTTAAAGCCATTCTTCATTTCCTTATGATTTTTTTAATGAGTTCACTTCAATGACAAGACTTGTAACTATATTAGCAATTGCTTTTAGAATGCCGTGTGTTCCTCTAACTACCTTGCAAAATAACACAACATTAGCAGTATAATTTCCTCATAAACAGCCACTAATTTGATTTGTTAACTTGATTGATTTCTGACTCTCAACCTATAATTTCATTCAGTATAATAAATCCTATTCGACTTTTGTGGGGGGTTTATACCATATGTTATGAATTTGATTTGTTGATCTTTGAATCAGGAGTCCGTACCTGTACTTTTGGTTAGATGGGTCTATAGAATCCTTTTACTGGTTTGATTCTGTTGTTGTTTCTTCAGTCTTCATTATTTTAGCTCTGCTACTGTACATTTTGATGTTGAAGGCTTCAAAAATTTTGTAAATTTTAAAACAAAATTGATGGAATTTACCTATTCTGTGAAATTTGGAAGAAATGAGAGTATACTTTTTTTAAAGTAGTAACTTAAAGGTATTTTCAATTTCTTCTAAAGTTTTTTTTTAAATACACATTTTTTCATTGAGATAATTCTTGATAACAGGAGCCAAATATTTAATTTTTCTCTTGAAATAAATGTGGTTAACTTGAAAAGAAAAGTTGTTAATATACGTTTGATCACTTCTAATTTAAAAAAAAAAAATAATGCTTGGAAGAGCAGTGGTCATGGGCATTTAGTCCAGAGAGCAGAAGTTTACCTTGTTTTACCTGGAAGAGCGCAAGTATATGGACCCAGATTATTCCACAGGAATATAGATGAAAAGCATGAAATACATTTTAAAAACTAAAGTTGTTTTTGATGTATTTGTGTGAGAACAAAGGAAGAGCATAAAAAATGTAGTTGTCATGGTCACTTTTGGAAGATATTACATCAGATACAAATAAGCACAAAGAGAGAGAGTGTGAGGAATAAAAGCCTCATCTGGCTCAGAGTGGAGAGGGCCTCACAGTGTGAGGACAACCTCATGCTACATATGCCTGCTATTGTCAGGGCATGGCCCTCTGCATAAAGGATATTATTATTAATGGGACTCCAAGTCTCAATAAGAAAGTAAAATGCTGCTAGCCTCCAAACAGAATAATTGACTTATCAGGCAATAAACTGTGTGCCTTTTATAACATGTGCAATTATATTATCACTCTATAAGTTTTAAAATTTGTTACATTTAAAACTAAAATAATTTCAAATTTTAAATAAAATCAGTATCTTAGAGAAATAAATTTCAATATACACCACCATACATGTGTGTGTGTGTGTGTGTGTGTGTGTGTGTGTGTATATATATATATATACAATGATATACATATTTATGTTGTCTAAATGCTTCCCTCAGACAATCTAGCATTCTTCTCGTATTTGTAATTAAATTTTCTCTATATTAGTTTGGGCTTTTCACCTCTGACATTAGGATACACAAATAAATAATAAAAGAAAAATATTATAACAGTGTTATTTTAATAAAGTTTATTAAGAACTTTTCAGGTAAAATAAATCACTGAAAAATTTCACCTTCAAAATCAAGGATAAATGGTAAAGATAACTTCTTCATTACCTTAAAAACTCTGTTTTCCAGTATTACAAATAAATTTCATTTCCTACAATATTCTATTGGGAGCATAAGCTCCCCAATATATGAACTTTATTGGCATGTAAATAGTGAAGATTATTGATGTTAATGTCACATGAAGTTATTAAGCAAAGGAACAAAAGCACCGGCAGCCTTCAGGGCCTTCTAAATCTTATAAGATCATGCAAATGATGACACAGAGGTGATAGAGAGAGATACTAACATTATTTGGAAAACAGTTTTCATTTATAGTATCATGAACCAACTGTTAAGGTGTTGATGGGCCTAGATATTATTTTCCACTGGGGTCCACATCTCTGCATGTGAAAAAAAAGTGAGTGAGGGCGCTGGAGAGAAATCACTATTATTATTCTTGGATAATTTAGTGAGAGAAATACGAAGTGGACCAGAGAATGATAATAACACACGTCACTCTTCTTTGAGGAAGGAATCCTATAAATTCTGTTGTATACTTTCCCTATAATTATAAATTACTTGATTTAAAGTTAGATGTGATTATTAAATATAACTTAATATTTGTTAATTTTAGCAGGTTATATAAATCGTCTCTATTAAGTTTTCTGTTTTGTTTCAACATATTGTTCTTCTCATAGGAATTTGTTTTCTGCAAATCCAAGAATTTCACTATAGAAATTTAAAGGCATTCCAGGTTTAGCTGATCTATCAAACATGCACATAAAATTGGAGGAAAGGAGATGTGCTATCAATGTCAAGCGTCAAGGATACTGATAAGGGTCACATTGACATATTTTATGTTCAGCTTGTGAGCAAAGATGCCAGTAAATTCTGACAGGAAGCAGCAGTACTTTTGCTAAATTGCTATAATAAATTGTTAAGCTCTTTTAAAAGCTGGGAAGTATTGTGGGTGGGGGGATGTGTAATCCTGAACTTTATGACTTGTGAAAATTAGCTATAAATTTAGGGAACGAAAGGAACAGCAAGAGCAAGGGTGTTGTGTTGTTTTTCTTTTCTTTTTTTTTTTTACAAACTACACTTGGAAAATATTTAATCTTCATTTTGTAAGTCCTTTAAAATAACATTTAATTAGTTAGCATACATTCTGATAAGGGACAGCAGTGAAGTCAAAATATTTTTTATGTGAGATAATATATTTTAATACATATAGTTTAAATTTTTTCTTTTCATTTCGAGCCATCTCTAAATTGTGAAATAAGTAAGTGAATAATATAAATATAAATGTTCTTATAATTAAAGCGTACAATGAATGCCACTGTAAAAGGTAGAATATAACCTTGAGTTTGTCTCTCTCTCTATATAGAGACCCTTGTAAAAAAAGATAATATATCCATATGTATTTGAATTTTAGTTTGTAAAGTAGGGTCTACTATGTCTCAACACATATTTTATTAATTATTTGTCTTATGCCATACTGAAGGATGCATCTGGTTAATTGACTATGTATGAGTCATTAATTTACCACATGTAATTAATAATAGAATTAAAGGATATGGTATTTATAGATAAGTAAACTAAGTACTAAGGAAATTAACTGACTCTCCTAATATCAAATTACATATTCTCAGAGCATAATACCCATTTTTCAACTCAGAATTTTATTCTCACATTTTAAATGACAATTTTAATAATTTAAATAATATTTTAAAATTGTATACTTTAATATAATCCTTTAATAATTTAAAAGGTAGTGCTGTAAGCATTTTATATAATTTAATGTTTAAAGGTCTGGGACTAAGAACTAACTAGAAAATGAAACTGTGAGGAAAATCAGTTGATCATGGTATGCTAAAATCAAAGGGGAATGGTGTCTTTGAAAGAGTGTAGGATCAACTGCATTAAATCCTACTGTTAGGTCAAGCAAGATGAGAATGGATTCCGTACTCAGTCTATGGATGTCACTGCGATTTTGAAAAATGAAGTTTTGATTGAAGAATATGGAAAATATTGAAACTGACTAAAGAGGATCGTGGGAAAAGCGGAAGTTGAAACTGAGTCTAGACAATCCTTTGGATGACTTTTTTCTGAAGAGGGAACTAGGCAGAAACAAAATTAGGGTTGAAATGGATGTTTTTTGTATGCAATGGGAGAAATTAAACTGCACACATTTAAAGTACATTTGTTTCAAAATAAATGTACTCCAGGAAAGCAAAACCATAATCAAGAAAAGGAATATATGCATCACCCCAAGCGTATCCACATGACTCAGTGATCCCTTCTTACTTCTCCCAGACTCTCTCTCACATCCCCAGGCAACCACTGTTCTGCTGTCTGTTGCTAAAAATATTTTGGGATTTCCTACAATTTTATGTAATGGAATCATACCATATGTATTCTTTTTTTTTTTTTTTTTTGGTCTGGCCTCCTTCATTCAGCTTAATTATTTGGCATTCATCAACGCTGTAGAAATCAATAGTTCATTCCATTGTATTGCTGGTAGGGATATATGACAGCTTGTTTGTCCTTCTATAAATTGATGTTTGTCTGGGTTCTTTTCAGTTTTTTGACTATTACAAATAAAACTGCTATGGACTTTCTTGTACATGGACTTGTCCTTTCTTTCCTCATGTTTATTAAATGCCTAGAAGTGAATAACTGGTGAATCATAAGGTAGGTATAAGATTAACTTTTTTAGAATCTGCCAAGATGTTTTCCAAAGTGGTTGTACCATTTTACATATTCACAAGCAATGTATTACAGTTCCAGTTATTCTATATAGTAGTCATCACCTGATATGATCAGCCTTTTAAATTTCACCCATTATAATATATGGCTAGCAACATCGCATTGTGGTTTTAATTTGAATTTCCCTAAAGACAAATTATATTGTGCATCTTTTCTTTTCTTTTCTTTTTTTTTGCGGTACATGTGTCTCTCACTGTTGTGGCCTCTCCCGTCACGGAGCACAGGCTCCGGACGCGCAGGCTCAGCGGCCATGGCTCATGGGCCCAGCCGCTCCGCGGCATGTGGGATCTTCCCGGACCGAGGCACGAACCCGTGTCCCCTGCATAGGCAGGCAGACTCTCAACCACCGTGCCACCAGGGAAACCCTATAGTGTATATCTTTTCATGTGATTATCTGCTCACTGTGGCAGGCAGACTCTGAGATGGCCCCAGTTATCCCCACATCTTGTTATATTTCATGCCTTTGTGTAAAATCTCCCTCCTTCTTTTTTTTTTTTTTTTTTTTTAGCATGGAGGTGATTTTGTGACTTAATTCTAATCAACAGAATACAGAAGCTCATGTGACAAAGAGCTGAGGGTAGCCTCTGGCCAACAACCAGCAAAGAAAGGAGCCCATCAGTTTGACAACTGCAGGAAACTGAATCCTGCTAGCAACCACCTAAATTTGGAAGTAGATATTTCACCCAGTGAGTCTTACAAGAGACCCCCAGCCCTGGACAATATCTTGACTGCAGTCTAGTGAGAGGCTCTGAAGCAGAGGGCCCAGCTAAGCCATTGCTAATATTCTCAACCCACAGGTACTGTGAGATGATAAAGGTATTTTGTTTAAACTGCTAAGTGCTTCAACATTACTATGCAATAACAGATAATAATGCACAATTGCTGTTATTTTCTTGGGTGAAAAGTTTGTTCATGTCTTTTGCCCATTTTTTAATTGAATTGTTTTTTGTGTGTGTTTTGACAGTACATTATTCATTCTTTTTATTTATTTATTTATTTGGTTTGCTGGGCCTTAGATGTGGCACATGGGCTCCTTAGTTGCGGCATGCGAACTCTTAGTTGCAGCACGCATGTGGGATCTAGTTCCCTGCCCAGGGATCAAACCCGGACCCTCTACATTGCGAGCGAGGGGTCCTACTCACGGCGCTACCAGGGAAGTCCCCATTATTCATTCTTGATACAAACCCTTTATAGATATTTCCTTTGCATATAATTTCTCCCAGCCTAAGGCTTGTCTTTTCATTATCTTCATAGTGACTTCCAGAAAAAAGATATTTTTTAACTTTTATAATGTCTAATGTGTCCATTTTTTATTTTATGAATCATGCTTTTGTGGCTCTACTGACTGATGATCGACCAAAGATTACACTGTAAGTACTTAGGGATGAATTTCAAGACCCATATTGTCAGAATATACCCTGTACTCACTGAATTCAAATTTAGCAATACAGATTCCTTGTGAGTGTCTGCATTAAAAATAAATGTTTGTAATACCAGAAACCATAAAATTCATAGAAGAAAACATATGTGGTAAGTTCCTTGACATTGGTATCAGCAATGACTTTTTGAATCTAATTCCAAAAACAAAGGCAACAAAAGCCAAAGTAAACAAGTGGGACCACATCAAACTAAAAAGCTTCTGCACAGGAAAGGAAATCATCAACAAAATGAAGAGGCAACCTATTGACTGGGAAACAGTATTTGCAAATTATATATCTGACAAGGGGTTAAATACAAAATACATTTAAAAAATAAAACCTCATACAATGGAATAGCAGAAAACAAACAACCTGATTAAAAAAATTAGCAGGTATCTGAATAGGTATTTTTCCAACGAAGACATACAGACAACTAACAGGCACATGAAAAGATGCTCAACATCACTAACCAGAGAAATGCAAATCAAAACCACAATGAGATCACCTCACACCTGTTAAATGGCTATTATAAAAAAAGGTAAGAGATACATTTTGTCGAGGTTGTGGAGAAAAGGAAACTCTCGTGCACTGCTGGTGGGAATGTAAATTGGTGCAGGTACCGTAGAAACCACTATAGAGGTTCTTAAAAAAATAAAAATAGAATTATCATATGATACAGCAATTCCACTTTGGGGTATTTATGTGAAGAAAATGAAAACACTAATTTGAAAAGCTATGTACACCCCAATGCGCATAGCAACATTATTCACAATAGCCAAGATATGGACACACACAACTGGAGTGTCCATCGATAGATGAACGGATAAAGAAGATGCGGTGTATGTATATGTACACACATGCACACAATGAAATACTAGTTAGCCATAAAAATGAGTGACATCCTGCCATTTGTGATAACATGGATGGACCTTAAGGGCATTATGCTAAGTGAAATAAATCAGACAGAGAAAGACAAATACCATATGAACTCACTTACAGATGTAATCTAAACAAACAAATAAACAAACAACAACAACAAAACAAGCTCATAGATAGAGATAACAGTTTGATAGTTGCTGGGAGTGGAGCTGGAAGTAGGAGGTAGATGGGCAAAATTGGTGAAGGGAGTCAAAAGGTACAAACTTCCAGATATAAAATAAATAAGTCATGGGGATGGCAAGTACAGCATGGGGAATATAGTTAATAATACTCTATTGTGTATTTAAAAGTTGCTAAGAGAATAAATCTTAAAGTCCTCAAAAAAAAGAAAACAAAGAAAAGAAGATTTCTATAACTATACATGGTGACAAATGTTAACTAGACTTGTTGTGAACATGTTGCAATATATACAAATATCAAATCATTATGTTGTACACCTGAAGCTAACACAGTGTTATATGTCAATTTTACCTCAATAAAAATTAATAAATAATAAAATAAAATGCTTGTTGATTAATTTTTTAACTGTTTGGATAGAAGAAAAGAGATTATGCTAAATGCTTTAACCTTATGTTTTTATATATTTTATTACAATTTTAGCAAAAACATCCATTGTAGATGACACTGGGTAGGTAAAAACAAATTTAGTTTTTAGTCTTGACTAGAAAATGATTTATGAATTATGCCCTAAAATTTTTATGCAAAATATTTTGAAATATCTGAATGAAATTTTTCTTTGATAAGATCTAGATCACCAAATATTCTAACCCACAAGTAATGTGATTTCAGCCTCAGATTTATGTAATTATGAGTAATTTTTAGTATATTATTAATTAAATAATACCATTTACATCATCTTTAAGGATCAAAATGTAAACTATTCTACCTTGATTAATTTTCTAACTGACAGGTAACACAGTGTTTCCCACAAGTAGATATTATTCGTGAATCTGACATTATTAAACTTTATTCTACAAAAATGCAGTTTTGAAATAGAGAATTATTTTTAAAAATCATAAAATGGAACTGTGTTCAGAAAATAATGTAGTTCCAAATGTACTAGTTAATTCTTTACAAGAGTAATTGGGGTTTTTTTGTGTACTTTCCTTAAAATGGTAGATTAAAAATTAAGAAGTGGATTTCATGTCATTACAGGTAAGCTCTGACATGTCATTAACACACCCAGAGGAGTTTATGACTAAAAATGTGCATACGTTTTTAGCTATGTAATGAGCAAATTTTCAGATGAGAGTCTAAGCAAACTGCAAATAAACCTGTCATATATTTTTCTACCAAAAAGAAAAAAGTATTTGTACTTGAAAGGTCAAGAGCAATGCTAGCTAACAGTATTGCTCTGGAGATCACTTTATTCTTCAATTGTGTTTTTGTAGCCTGTAACCCTGAAGCTCTGACCTTAGCTGGATGAACAATGAGTGGAAATGGCACCAAAGCAGCTGATCTATAGCTAGGAAGTGGCCTAATCATTTTCTTGTAACCACTTGATTATAAAAAGACCCTATAATAGAGAATGACTATTAAAAAAAAATTCATTCGTAAAGGAGTTCAAATCTCAAACAGGGAAGAAAGTAGATGATGCGAGAATGTAGAAGTGAAGAGAAGAAAGTTAGCTGAAACCATGACTCATCAGAGTCCATGAAATAAACAGAAATGTAAGGAGAACTTTGAAGGGCTGTGGGCTGAATCCACTGAATTGTGGGATGCTAGGGGAAGCAGCTGCAGTCTTGGTCTGGAGGTTTGCTAAAGATACATCTTTTTGTTTTTTTCTCTCCATGATCTTCAAGCTCCTGAGAAACACCATCATGTTTTATGTCTGGCTAAATAGTGATTCAAACTGTTCAAAGTGAGAACATTTTCTGTTCATTTACTTTCCTGTATATTCTTTGAAAAACTCTAAAAATTAAAGTCATCTGAGGATGTGTCTTCACTGCAACCCCCCAAATTCCAAGTGACTTAGCCAGACACCTCATTAATTTTCATTAGAGAGTTCAGAAAAGTTTACTTATTTAGGACATTTGCCATGTGAAATTTAGACAAAAAGCAGGCAACAAAAATGGCTGTGTTGCCAAGCCACTAATCATAATTTCTAGGATCAGTCACCTATACTCCTTACTTTTACTGCCTAAGGGGGACTCAGGACGTGCAGATTGCTGAAAAACGTACTGCATGGGTGCCTCAGTGCAGCCAGAAGGCATTCATCCATTTCTGACACCCCATCACCTTTGTGTTCTGTAGTTATTTTATTTATTTTTTTCACTGTTTCAGTTTTTAAACATCTTCAGTGTTTTTCAGAGAGATTCCCATCTGCTTAATTTAAAAAATCATCACTAACCGTAGTTGTCTTATAATTAAAGCAAAGTCTACTCAAATTATTTTTGAATTCATATGTTGAGGGATATATCTTTTAACTTGACAATCAGCACTTAAAAAAAATCGTCAGACGAAGTTGTATTTCTCATGTTTTTATAACAACAGCAGTAGTAACCACACTAACACGGCTGCTCTTTTGAGCTATTACCTTTTGCCAACCTCTCTGCACTCAGTGCCAAGGGCTTTATCAACATTGTCTTACTTAATCTACACAAACATCTTTGAAGCTCAGCATTATTACCGATATTTTACAGATGATGAATCTGAAACTTAGAGCAGGTAAATAGTGTGTTCGGTGCAGTACAATTATTAAATGGCAGTGCTATCATTGAGCCCAGACTGGTTTGACCTCCAAGCTCTTGCTCTTAACCACCTCATTATCCTGACTTCACGCTTTGTAAAGCATGATATGTTATGTATGCGTTCCTTTGGTTGGCTAATTCAAAATTATATGGAGTAGGTCTTCCTAGTGTTATCAGCATCTTACAGATAATAAAATCAAGACATAGAGATTACACCAAAAACACAAAATTATTTGTTGAACCATATCAAAGAGTTTAAGAAAAACTTTTGATTACTATGGTTTGCCATTAGCTTTATGTGATTTTTTTTTCCTTTTGGCATAATGTTATCTACTAAGATATATTCTAGGGTAAAAAATGAGGGACAATGAAAAAGTTTCGAGATAAAAAGGCAAATGATCACTTTGGCATTGATTAAAAACAATAAGAGTAATTGGGAAACTTCTGTGAATTATTTGATCTATTTAGATACCAATGATTTTTGGTTTAGATTTTTTTTCCCCAGTACTTACACGTGGCCACATGCAACTATTTATTGTACATTTACATTAATTACAATGAAATAAAATTTTAAATTCAATTATTCAGTCACACCAGTCATATTTCAAGTCCTAAAAAGCCACATGTGGGTAGTGGCTAGCATATTTCAGAACACAAATAAAGAACATTTTCAGCATCAGGAAAATATGTACTGCAAAATATTGGTCTAGACACTTAAGCATACGTAGAAATGCCAAAGTGGGTTAAGATGTTATCAAAAGCTAATCCTCAGACTTGGTATTAGACAAATACATATGTTATCAATGTGCTGCTTACAAAAATATAAACCTAAATTTTTGTATTTGGTGATTTGAGCTTTAGTTTTGACTGAAAATGGAAAAGAGTCGCAGTTCTAATTTGTTTATTAAAGATTTTTAAATGCTAGATTTACATAATTATGTAAGTTCTGTATGCAGGTAGAAAACTATAGTAGCAATCCTTTAAGAATATTTTTTCCCCAAAAATCATGGTATCAAATAATGTCTATACAATACATCATTTAAGCTTTACAATAAAGTAGCTTTATCCTCAAATGTTAAAAAATTGAGGCTTAGGAAAATGCCCAGCACCCAGTTGATAAATGGTAGGTCTAGATGCAGGGAATTAGACTCAGATCTTAAATATACTAAATATACTCTGAGCTACAAAAGTACATTTATAGTGGGGCTTCCCTGGTGGCACAGTGGTTGAGAGTCCGCCTGCCGATACAGAGGACACGGGTTCGTGCCCCGGTCCGGGAAGATCCCACATGCCGTGGAGCGGCTGGGCCCGTGAGTCATGGCCACTGAGCCTGCGCGTCCGGAGCCTGTGCTCTGCAACGGGAGAGGCCACAACAGTGAGAGGCCCGCTTACCGCAAAAAAAAAAAAATCATTGCTCCAAGGAGCTGGAGTTACTTTGTTGGAAAATGATATTAGAAACCTAGATCTGGGTAAAAAGTATGATTTTTGCTACCAGAGTATAGTCACTCCTAGGATCTCTCAGTGGACAGAGCAAGGGGGTACATGTGCACATTAACTCATGTATAAACACACACACACACACACACACACACACACACACGTGTATATATGGTAACCATCTGTATTTATGCAAATCAATTAGGTAAATGGTGAGGGTCAGGATTGCTGGATTGTATGATAAGACTGTGTTTAACTTTGCAAGAAGCTTCCAAACTGTCTTCAACGTGGTTATACCATTTTGTATTCCCACCAGCAATGAATGAGAGTTCCTGTAGTTCTGCATTCTCACCAGTAATTGGTAGTGTCGGTCTTTTGGGTATCAGCCCTTTTAATAGGTACATAGTGGTATTTCATTGTAGTAATTAATTTGCATTTCCATGATGACAGATGATGTTGTCATCTTTCCTATGTTTATTTACCACGTGTACACCTTCTTTGGTAAAGTGTCTGTTCATATCTTTCGCCTAATTTTAATTGGGTTAGTTGTTTCCTTCATGTTAGACTTAAAACTTCTTTGTATATTTTGGATCCAAATTCTTTATCAGGTATGTGTTTTGTAAATATTATCTCCCATTCTGTGACTTGTCTTTTTTATTCTCTTAACATGTCTTTTGAGGAGTGGAAGGTTTTCATTTTAGTGAAGTCCAAATTACCTATGGTTTCTTTCATGGATATTGTTCTAAAGTTTTATCTAAAAACTCATCTCTCTGAGGGGATGTGGAGTTCTTGAATCTTAACCATGAAAACCTGGTAAGATTCCTGGAGGCTAACCCCATGAAAGTAAGGTAACTCCCCCAAGACTGCAGCTAAGGAATTTCTAACTTGCAAGCTGGTTCACACAGTCTCCAGGAATTTGTCAGTTACCATTTGTGTTCCTACCACTATGGCGTGAGCAGCTTCTGCTCTAGAAAAGCAGAACTTTCCTGTGGCTCTCTAAATTCAACCATCTCTCCAGATTTTATGGTGGTGGTTTCCCTTGCCTCACTTACATGATAGGTACAGGAAAAGCCATTGATTTTCATTTTGTTGAGATTTTTGCTGTTGTAAGAACCTAAGAGACACCTTCCAAGTTCTTTACATGTCTGCGCTGAAACCAGAAGTCAGTAGAATTTTTTGTATATGTTATATCTCAGCAAATTTTATTTAAAAATAAATTAAGATATTTTAAAATATATTATTACTCGTCTGTGTAATATATACCATTGCAGAAATATCTTACATGGAAAGTTAATACATATTAAATCATTTATGAATAGGGATTCTGCTTCTAACTTGCCACCAAATCTCCATATTATGCTTGGTCAATTTATAAAATACATCATAAAATGCATGAATGTCATATTTAATTTATTCATTTTGTCAGGGGATTCCTTTTTGATTGATCATCTTAACAATTACCTCAAAATACCAACTGTTGCATAAATATTTAATAAATGAACAAACACACACACCAAGTATAAATTTATTATGAACACAGTTAATCAAATTTTCAGAATTCATCTGTCAGTGGTGTCAACATTGGTAAATAGCACAAAAAAAAAAAAGCTTTTTGTGATGATAGCCCTGAAGGTTGATAGCAAATCTGGCTGAGTTATTAATGTGCAAAGGCAACATTTCTTCTCCTTTCAGTGAATTCTTTAAGCAATTATGAACTTTTAAACTTCTGCTATAACTCACAGAATATCCAACAAATTTTGTGTGTGTTAGGAAGGAAATATTTTTGAGTCACATGTTGTGTAGATTTTATGATATTTGCTGAGCAAAGGGGTCAAGGATGCATACCAATAAGATTATACAATGAAGGTGAACATAGGTTTTTTGAAGGAAAAACCTAAAGGGGAGAAATGACATGGCTATTGTTTCTTTCACTCATATTTAAATAGCATGGACTGTACATAGCTGTCAGTAGGTACAATAGTCAAGATTCTAGCAGGGATGGGCCTTTCCTGTCTTGCATAACACTAAGAACACTCCAAGAGAAAGTGACCTGCACTCTCAATCTATACAAGAAGTTTTTCAATTGTTCTATAGGCCCAAGAACCACAGCAGGGAGTTTGCAGAAGAGGGCTAACAAATATAAACTCCTTTGTGATTGATAATTATTTTTGATTGGTGCATATATCCTATTCTTGGACAGATTTTAGCATTTGTCAGAGAGATTTTAAACAGGAAGCAGTAGCTCTAGCCTTGTGCCCAGAGCCATAGTGTAGAGGCATGGAGTTCGGCCTGGGAGTCCTCCTCTATGCCCTGTGGATGATCCTGGGATGCAGGCTGGTCCAGAGATTTGTTGGCACATTTACAACACCTGCCTCCTAGGAGAAAATCTGTCCCTGGTGGACCTCATTCAGCATCCCAGGCCTGCCTTTGATTCTCTGGAGAAGGCTCTGCACGACGTCTTGCTTGGGAGTCACTAGCTCAAGGCTCATGGTCTCCTAGTGATGCCCACTAAGGACTCAGGGGAGCAGAACAAGCTGCTGTAACAGTGGGGTCAGGGACCAAGTCTAGGGACGTCCAAGGCTGAAGTTCTCAGAAGCCAAGAGCCAGGATAGGAAGAAAAATCTGAGTGAGAAGCTACTGAAGAGGGTACCATATAGTTTTACTTATAAGAATTTACAAACTGAAAGAAACTTTCCTAAACTAAGCTGTCAGTATTAATTTAAGATTTTTAAAAATTCAATCAACCATGCTGTAAAATAAGACTGAACTATCTTTCCATTGTCTCTATAGGAAATTACAAAGTTTCTGTTACATGAAGAGGCAAAAGAGTATTCATTTAAAAAATAGAGGAAAAAGTATTATAGAGTCATTTCAGTTAATTAAAATAATAATAGTTGAGCAATAATACATTAATATGTATAAAATAGATAACTAATAAGAACCTGTTCTGTAAAAGTAAATAAATAAAATAAAATTCAAAAAAGAATAGTTGAACAAACTGTAGTTTTATATGCAATTGTATATTTTTTGTTATTGAATACCTCCACAACTCTCCATAAATTTGCAAATTTATAATCTCAAATTCTCTCCAAACCTGGAATTAGCCTTTTAGGTAAAGGATAATTTATAATTGAATTTCTCACTATGTATAATATGCCTTTATCTATAGGATTTACTAATGGCATAATGGAGATCAGTTTTTAAAAAATAGAGTTGAATTATAATAAATAGTTTTACACACAACATGTGACTAAACTAATAACTTACTTTAAAAGAATATTTGAATATTTACAGCCAGTTATTCTCCAAGAATATTTTGGGAACAGCAGAGGGAAGTATTAAGTATTTAATAGAAAGAGTTTGAAACAAGAGTGAAATGGATCTGTCAGTTGAGGTTTGCAGTCAGCAGAATGAGGAAATGGGCTGCGGAATGGTGTTTATGCTAATGGTTTTACCGATCAATATCTAGAACCTTCAGTTTTAAGACTTTAGGAAGAGCTGTCATTGCCACATTTGGTAATAATAAGGATGACTGCAATCCACCCTCAAATATATGGATAGAAATCATAAAAAGAAGCTGTATCTATACCTGCACAGATTTATCCATTAAAAAATGTTAAACATAAAAAGCTTTCCAGGTGAAAATTTAGTCATTTAGAAACAAATAAAAATTTCAGTTACTATAGTTAGGGGAATGGCCTGTTTTCTAGCTACCGGAATTCTTGTTCTAGGACCTTCGGATCATCCTCTAGAAGTCTCAAAACATCTTTCTGAAGCATCTACCTCTTGATTTACAGCCCTGGCTAATTTCAAGAAATCATTAGCCTTATAAATTGCTCAAAGTTCACATTAAGAAATAAATCTTTTTCCGTAGATTCTGCAAAAGGCTTTGCTTCATTCCAGTAATTTTGGCAAAATATTGGCTGCCTGGTTGATGTGTTAATGAGAATTTCTCCATGCTGCTGCTCTAACCTAAAAGCTCCAATCTACTTACCTGTCTGTGTTCTCTATTCCCGATGCTTTATCTCTGCCTCTAGCTTTGACAGCAAGATTCACTTCCTGATTAGCTTCCAAGTTCAAAATTCATTACTTCTTTTCAGTGCCAAGATATATTGAGAATAACACTTTTAAATGTCACACAGTCACTAGAAGCTCAGAGAATCATTATCAAACATTTTGCTATCCGATATCTAATAGAGTTTACAATGTACCTAAAGTACAAAGAAAACATTAAAGGAAAGTGAAAATAAGTGCATACATATTATTTAGAATAGCTAAGAGACTATATAGTGTATGCAAATTCTTACATGTCAACTCATTTAGCTTTGGCATTCCTAGTGAAAAGTTATTGTCAAGACCATTTAACCAAAGAAGAAATCAAGGCCCAAAATGGATAATCCAGCTTTCTTAATAACACTTTACTTGTATGTGGTAAATTTGGCTTGTAAAACTAGTAGAGCTGCACACTCTAAGCCATGTTCTTAATACATGCCATCACTGCCTTTTAAATCTAACATAGTACAGAGTTTTATATGATTTACTCATTTTTAAATTTACTCCTACTTATTGTACACATTAATTGTGCATCTACTATGTGCTCAATAGTAGGTTGCAATAAGTTTCTAGCTCATAAAAGCATTCACTGGGGCTGCCATTTTGAGAATAGACTAATCTAGACAAGTATAGAAGCAAAGATATCCATTAGCAGATGATTACAGTCCAGGGAGGAGAAAATGAGGCTAGGTGGTAGGATTAAACTTTGGTGGTGGTGAGATATAATCAAATACTATGTATAAATATAAATATATATATATATAATGATTTCAGAAGAGGTCCGAGATAGAAATACATATTTGGAAATCATCAGCTTACAAAATAATTCTATATATCATCTTTTGGTGTATCCCATGGTAAGATGAAGATAAATATAAAATAAAATCTCGTGCTATAGTACTCTTGTGATATTACAATAATGCATTTGAATTATGACATCAGAAACAATGCATGTAAAATCCATTACACAGTTAATTAAAAAGTCATAATTTTAAAATCTTTGGTGAGTACTATTTTTCAATCAGTTGTCCACTCACTCTAATTGAATTATAGCTTTGTTATTTCATTGCCTATTGTTAATGGTTACAATATGTTAAAGTGATGACATGGTACTATTTCTTTTATATGGCAACCTACATTTTTTTTTTTTTTTGCGGTACGCGGGCTTCTCACTGTTGTGGCCTCTTCAGCTGCGGAGCACAGGCTCCAGACGCGCAGACTCAGCAGCCATGGCTCACGGGCCCAGCCGCGCCGCATGTGGGATCCTCCCGGACCGGGGCACGAACCCGTGTCCCCTGCATCGGCATGCGGACTCTCAACCATTGCGCCACCAGGGAAGCCGGGCAACCTACATTTTAACCATAAAATCTTAAATAGAAAGTGTAAAAAAAAAGAAGGCATTAGTACAACTATTTTTTTAATCTCTTAGTGAAAATAGTTTTCATCTACTGAATGTAACCATACACTAATTGGAAAATAAGAACTGAGTTTATCAGTTATAGTTATCAAAAATAGCAAAATTACTACATGGGCTTTTTCTACTAACACACATGAAAAACTTTATTCTAGCCTTTTCCTTTTTTTAAGCTTTTATTTTAAATTGAGGTATAATTTACAATGTTGTGTTAGTTTCAAGTGTACAGCAAAGTGAGTTAGTTATACATATATATGTATATATATGTGTATATATATATGCACATATATATATATATATATTCTTTTTCAGGTTCTTTTCCATTATAGGTTATTACAAGATATTGAATATAGTTCCCTGTGAAATACAGTAGGTCCTTGTTGTTTACCTATTTTATATATAGTATGGTGTATATGTTAATCCTAAACTTCTAATTTATCTGCCCCTCCCCCATTCCACTATCTCCTTTGGTAACCATAAGTTTGTTTTCTATGTCTGTGAGTCTATTTCCGTTCTGTAAATAAGTTCATTTGTATCATTTTTTTTAGATTCTACAAATAAGTGATATCATGTGATACTTGTCTTTGTCTGACTTACTTCACTTAATATGAGAATCTCTAGGTCCATCCATGTTGCTGCAAATGGCAATATTTCATTCTTCTTTATTCTAGCCTTTTTCTAATAAAAAATAGTTACAGGTTTTGTGACAACATGAATTGGAGAGGACTAGAGTTATTTAATCAGTGATTTTGAAATCAAAACTTGTCAAGACCCTGAAAAAGCATTAACAAGTAATGATGCCCTGAGCCATTCTGCAGTCAGACCACATATTATGCTGTGCCATCACCACAGAAAGATGTGATGAAGTAAGAACTGCCTAATTCACTCCTTCAGCCTATCCATTTCCCATAGCTAGGATAAGGTGCCTCAGATTAACCAGTGTCCTGTATGAAATGTATAGAGGATGCCCATCAGGGAAACTGCCTAATATGCCTGAGCAGTCCTAAAACAGGATATTTTTATAGGAAAATCACATTATTTATGAAAAAAATTCATCAAACTCTGTTGATTTTACTATCTGCAGCACTACTGGAGATTATTTACTTCAGGGTATTAACTTGAATAAAAATGTTCCCTATAGTACTTTTTATGTACTACAAATATTACATATATTGTCATACATTGCATTATGTTACATTATATTGTGTTACATTATGTTATGTCATGTTGTATTGTGTCGTTATATGTTATATGCTGTATCATACTATATTATACTGTATTATAATTAGATGCTTAGGATTAATGCTATCATTACTTAAATTATGGGCTTCTTTAGAACATTAAATTTCTATCAATTATATTTATTTACATATACTGTTGAATTCTGTCAATTACATCATAGGCAAGAGCTCCATTTATTAAGTAAACAAATGTATGAGTAAAAATTAGGTCTTATTGAACAGTTGATTTGACATCAATACAGCTATTAAATATGTAGGGCTCTGATAAGTTCATGTATCCATCTAAATAAAAAGGGTACACCTCCCATTTGAAAGACACCTTGTCAGAGAACAGTACTGGAAATGGCACAGTCAAGTTCTATTTTGGTAACTATTATAGAAAATATAAAGTTTCTATATGCCCAAGCCTGAAACAGAATTCCATATTATTTATTTGAGATACATTACTTTCAATAATGCTCCATGTGGTACCTCTTCTGAGTTGTATAGCTGAATATTTCTGTTCCAGTGTACTAAATATTGATAATGGAGATTCTCTCAGAAGGCCCAGTTTCTTCCTCCTTTCCTAGACCTTTGATACCTCAATGTTCCAAGTGTCTTATCAGCAAAACTGAAAATATAGCTAGCTCTCCTTTTGTGTAATCCTTCTATCATTGGAACACATGGCTATGCAGAAAATCGTTGACCAAAAAAGTGAGTAAACTACCGACTCCTATTTTTATAGTTGTAATTGATTCAGTTTATAGTATAAAAATAATCTGAGTAGTTTATGTTCAATTCATTTGTCTATTAGATTAAGTTCATGCCGTACTAGAAATCTACGTTTGTTACCTTTCAAAGTAAGGCAGAAGCAGTTCAATCACATAATGGAATATCCATATATTCAGGAAGGTGATTTAGAAAATGTGATATGAAAAATCTCTCAACTACGTTACTCTTATTATGGTTATTTTTTTCTTTAAAAATACTTTAGAAATGTTCTATGTAGGGATAGTCTACTTATCCTTACCCAATCTGGTGGAAAAAAAAATGCTGTGTAAATTTTAGAAGCGAATATTTTCTGTAAAATAGCAACTTAAAGAGGTTTCACATTCCTCTTTGAAGCCATTAAAAGGAATATCTGGACTTCTAATGCAAAATTAAACTTATCTTACGTGGCACAGTAGCACAAAATTTAATTAAGGAAATAAAGATGTTCATAAAACTTTAAAAACTATTTTTCAATTTCTGTCACTTTTTTTGGAAAAGAAAATTATGTGTAGTGTTTTTAGTAACTTCATTCACAAAAGTACACTATCTTTATAAGAAAATGCTATGCTTGTGAAAGTCATTTTAAGTTGAAGTATTTACATTGTGTGATAGTGATGGTAAATGCCATTTACATGGGTTTACACCCTAATTAACCCTAACTGGTAATATTTAAGCAGACTACTTGTTAAATGAAACATTATGATTATGTACTTTCACTAAAATAAATACACCTGATATTCTAATACTTCTCTTTTGCCTTCAGAATCCTTTCTCTGAGCAATAATATTCTATATGCATATTTTAATGATCTCTTTTCATGGAAATTGATGAAGTGTATATTAAAAAGGACGTATCTTAAAATCAAGCAGTTTAGAAATATTGCGCTTAGAAAGATAAATGAGCAATGATCCTTACTTTTTTTAATAGCAATATGAAAATCCCTAAAATTTTAGTTTAGTTTATATAAGTATACTTAACAGTACATACAAGCGGGGTCATTATTGTAAGGATGCATTTTGAAGCATAACTTTTCAAAAAAATAATGATAGAGAATAGAAATTGTGGCAGGTAGGTTGCACACTGCCTGATACCATAATGCTATTTTTAGCAGCCATGTAAATAAAAAATTCAGTCAACGTTTGCTTATTTTTTGACGTTAGCTGAAAAGCACGTTAGACTGAAATTTTTTGCACTGAATAAATGAAATGTAATATTTTGTGTCACTGTGCTTACGGAAAGCACAATCTTTGTTATGACTTATGCCTTTCAGATAACCATTAGACCCCAAGTAGCTTCAAAAAGCCATTTCTTCCCCTGCAGCAAGCAGACAGTATAGATAACCAGGGGCTGCTGTGTGTTTGGGTGACTCAGGTGACAACCTGGCAACTGGCAGAGGAAGGCAAGGTTGGTAGCCAGATAGGCCTCCAGCTACACTCTTGATTCAGTGTCTAACTCCCTCTAGAAGAGCAGATCTTTAAGGAAGAAAGAGGGATTTTGACATGGAATCTGAATGTCACATCAAATGTTTCCAAATTTATTGGGGAAGAAGCGTATACCTGGGACTCATTTCTTAAATATTTGAGAATTTAAGCATAAGAGCATGATTTGAGAATGTTCCCTTTGGAATAAAACTAAATTTGATATGCTTTGGGTGAGTTTTATCTGTTTTGTTTTTACCAACATGTGTTCCAGGAATGAAATTATTCCTCCTTTGAACTCTGAAAAATAGCATAATTCCTATTACCATGATTATTTGTAAAGTCTAGCGTGTCAGATTCAAGGATTTTGTGCCTGTATTAATTCAGCCTCCCAACAGAGGAAAACCTTATTCATTCTTTCCCTATCCCCATGTGTGTCTAGGCACCTGTGTGTGTTTGTGTGGGTGGGTAAGAACTTAGCAGAGTATTTCCCCATGTCTTGATCACATTTATGAAATCATCTCTAAGACTGGGATTGTCAATGAACAGCAACAAGATGGCCATTCTTGATCTGTTTAGAAAATCATTTTACTTGATATCCAACCAACTGGGTCTGGTCTTTGAAAATAAGTTATTTACCATAGAAGGGAAAATGAGTAAATGTTAAAAGCATTATGTTTTGCTCAAATCATTGCATTCAGCTGCAATGGATCATAAATATCAATTCAGTGAAAACCAAATCATTGCACTCACTTATGCATTCCCTTCTGATTTTCTTCATTCTAATAAATAAATAAATAAATAAGAACAGATAATCATATGGTATGGATACAATCTGATATTGTTTGAAAACATTTTAGTAAGTTTCATTGGAAAAAGTGGTTAATGAGGAGAAGAAACATGTTTGCCCTGTTCAATACTGAATCTCCAATTCCAATCGTTGTGACTGACATATGGAAAAATTTTTTTGCTTTGTTTGTTTAAATATTTTTTCTTTTTAAAGTAAATTGTTGGTGATTGAGGGAAAAAAGAAGATAGAGAAATTTTTATGTTACATTATAGACAATACGAAATAGAAATTTTGGAACAGATTTTACATTGCAAGTGCTGCAGATTTTATTTAGAATCTATAGAAAAGGAAAAATGGAAGCAGGTGTTTATTAAATAGAAGAATCTGTTATGAGAACATGGATGGACATCTTTTGAGTGTTTCCTAAAGCAAAATTATTTACTTTTGAGAAACTTTAAATTAGACAGATGAAGATAAACTTGTAATGCACTAAAATTAAATGAGTGCAAAACAAAACCCAATTTGTATAGATACAGAATTAAGAATCTAAATATGTCAATGGACTATAGATATCAACAAATAATAGATGAATACATGCACTTTCACAGGCTCATGGCTTCTGCTTATTAGTTTTAAAGGATAGTAAAGAAAGAATAACTCATTTGGCAGGTCAATAGTAGAGTTTTATTGATTTCATAATGTCATGTCATGGATCTCCAAAACTATCCATGTATGTTCTGTACATGAATCTTGGAAGAATATACATTTACTGTCAATGTGAGTTATCTTAAAAGTAAAATTACATTTAATGCATAATTTTCTTCTTTTTCTTTAACATGCTGTATTAATTTCCTAGGGCTGCCATAAAAAAATGACCACAAACCAGGTGGCTTAAGACAATAGAAATTTATTCTCTGACAGTTCAAGAGGCCAGAGTCCAAAGTCAAAGTGCCAACATGATTGGTTCCCTCTGGAGGCTCTTGGGGAAAAATCTCCTACGTGCTTGCCTCTTTCCTAGCTTCTGGTAGTTTCCAGCCATCTTTGGCATTCCTTGGCTTCAAGTGGCATAACCCCAAACTCTGCCTCTTGGAAAAGTCTTTGAAATACACTTTAGAGATTTAAGATTTTGGCTCAAAACATTATTGTGAATATAGCATTCCTTGTGTAGGGGAGTATATGTTACTTTAAAAAAGATGCAATAAACTGATATGTCTATAAATTGAGAATTTTACTTAATTCAACTTTTTGAATTAAGTAATTTTTTACTTAATTTCTTTTGAATTAAGTTAGTTTTTTAATTCAATGATTAACCCATACAAATTTAGGTTTCCTTAATAAAAAACACAGACTTAAGTTGTCTTTGTCATTTCATTTTTTAGTATAATTTCATGTTTATAGACAGAAGAATTTGTAGATAATGCAATCTTGTGTTTCATTTCAACTTTATATAAGATATATATTACTCAGCCATAAAAAGGAACAAAATTGGGTCATTTGTAGAGACGTAGATGGATCTAGAGACTGTCATACAGAGTGAAGTAAGTCAGAAAGAGAAAAATAAATATTGTATATTAACGCATATATGTGGAACCTAGAAAAATGGTACAGATGAACCGGTTTGCAGGGCAGAAATAGAGACACAGATGTAGAGAACAAACGTATGGACATCAAGGGGGGAAAGCGGAGGGGGTGGTGGTGGTGTGATGAATTGGGTGATTGGGATTGACGTGTATACACTAATGTGCATAAAATGGATAACTAATAAGAACCTGCTGTATAAAAGAAAAATAAAATTCAAAAGAAAAATATATATATTAAATCTAAATTTTGCTTCCTTATTTTGGTATTGTAGAAATTCGTAGAGGTTTACATGTACTAATATATATAGGTGACTCTGCCATAAAATCCCAGTTTATAGAAGATGACTATTATTGCATATGCTTTCTGAATAATAAGCATTTAAAAATTGAGAATATAAATGTACCTCATACCACCTTATTGTAATTCAGTTTTTCCGTCTTTTCTTGTTTTATGCTCTAGCTTCAAATCCTGGAATATGTACTGATATCTCATTTCCTGATGACAAGGATGCAGAGTATTATATTGCATTTCCAAGCAAATGTCTGTACCAGAACATAAGATAAATATAGAAATTAAGCAAAACTTTATCTTACTTTACCAAACTGAAAACTTTGTTTGCACTTGGAAAGCAAAATGAAGATTTGATGCACTCAGATAGAAAATAATTTTCTTCATTTCTGAAAGGGGTTTGCTTACAGCACACATTCATTCCTTCTGTCAGATAGCTGGATAACAAACATGTTTTAGCAGCTCCTGTGAGCCAGGCACCCAAATCAGTATACTTACTTATGGCATACTCCCCAAGCTTTTCACATCTGTTATGCAGAGTGATACAGATAATTTCATGCACTTTATCTTTTGAATTTTATGTTGCATACTATCATTCAACTTCTCAAATATAATTGTCAACACTGCTCTTAAATAAATACTATCAACTGTATACTTACTAGGCTTACCATTCAGCTGCCTCTAGATATATTTATTACATATTTTACTAACTTTGCACCCCAGTTTAACAGTTGTTAAGTAATTTGTATGTTTCACATGGTGGTTTTGGTTTGAAATAAAAAGCTCTTATACACCAGACGTTTTAGGTTTGTTTTGTTTTGTCTTGTTTTTACCGTTAAATGGATAAAGATTCTAGAAGGACAAATGTACATTACCACCCTGGTTAAAGGTAAATGAGGGGGCTTCCCTGGTGGCGCAGTGGTTGAGAGTCTGCCTGCCTATGCAGGGGACACGGGTTCGTGCCCTGGTCCGGGAGGATCCCACATGCCGCGAAGCAGCTGGGTCCGTGAGCCATGGCCGCTGAGCCTGCGAGTCCGGAGCCTGTGCTCCGCAACAGGACAGGCCACAACAGTGAGAGGGCTGCGTACCGCACACACACACAAAAAAAAGGTAAATGAAACTCTAATTGCTAGCTCACAATTTACAAGCTATGGTTATTTAGCACATCATCAGGCATGGGTAACTTTTGGAGCATTAAACAGGAAGTTGTGTTTCAAGTCATTCTTAGTCACTGATAGTCTATTTGTGCAGTTTAATAGTGTATAACCCCATATAAGCAGAGCTGTGATGTTTGGATTGTCTTTTTAAAACAAATTATACACTTTTGCTCTCTGCAAGCCTAAAACTATAGAATGTTTATGACAATAGCTTCAAGAAACAGTGCTTTCTTATAAAAAGAAAATGAAGGAAGAAGTATCTGAAATATACATATGGAAACAAACTGAATTTGGTTTTTCAAAACCATGCTATGTTGTGGAAGCAATGTCACAGAAAAATGGTTAGAGGAAATCTGAATCAGCATGAAATGAGATATTTTGAGGGTTATTGAGCACTATTCATTTTCATGGAAATAGGACAAGTTTATTTAGCACAGGTGTTTCTGTAATTGTAATGCATTAGCAAAATTAGCTGTGTTCAATGGGCCTCGCACTTGATCTGCCACCTGTATGTGAAATGGTCTACTGTTGCTACCAAAAGATTGAACGTGAAGCATGTACTGTAGAATTAAGTTCAAAACCTATTTGTGGTTATATTGCCTTCTTTTGTCAAATAAAACTGGTTTTCTAACATTGTCTTCTTTTTTATTTCTGAAGGAAATAAAAAACAAACTTAGGAAAATGAGCATAATGCGATAAACTCTGAACCGAGCTGGAGAGAGAAAACTTTCAGGAAAAACAAAGCAATTGTGCAGGTCACAGTTAAAGTTGTAGAGTTTTCTAATACTGAAGTGATACCCAACACTTAAAATTGTTTTCATACTGAGAGACTGCTTGTTTATTACTCTCTGAGGATTCTAGATTAAAAATTCAAAGGCCCTGGGCCCAGCCTATTAAACGTGACTCTGATAGTATCCCAGTGACACTGCTTCACATTCAACTTTTCCAACCATTGATCAGATGGCTAAGATGCATGAAAGATACATGGTTTTTTAAGGAAAGATAATGTTATTTAAAATACCAGTGTACGGCGCTTGCATTTTCAGAGAACATAAATATTAGATGATACAGAGAACATTCCTTAATAATCAGCAGCAGTAAATGTATTATTTTATTCTCATTTTGAAAAAATGTAGAAGGTTCCATGAAATCATTAATATTTCACTTAAACTTGTTTCCAAACCACTGAATTCAAAAGAGGACTGCCAAAGTCACTGGAATTTGATGGTTTAGAATTGACAGCCTTGACTGAATTTTTAAAAATCAAATAAATACATAGTATAAACTATTATATTCACTTATTTCATTAGAAATTAAATATATATGCAAACAATATTTTTAGGTCGGATAGTTGATTATATGACTAAAACATTATTTCCCAACTAATTGCTTTGTCATTGTTAAGATAAATCTTCAAAGAGTTTGCTTTTTAAATTTAAAATATGACTTGTAATTTGCAGGTTATAAAATTGATAGTTATAATTAGATTTTTTACAGAAAAAGTCTAAATGATTGCAGGAAACTGTTTTAATATGTCAAATTAATTCAATGGTACCAGCAATTACATAAATGTTATATTAGTACTTGGGAATATGTGTGTGTGGCCTCCTTTTTAATTATCAATCCCAAAATTGATCATTGGCAAATAGTCAATTAATTCTGATTCCTTTCATTGGGACCACAAGTGAATTCATTCCTGTCTCTATTTCTGGACAAATCTAGAAAAACCTCCCATAGTAACTGAGTCTTTTGCCAGCTAATATATTAATATTTTCAGGGAAACAACTGCTCTAATAGGTATTTCTCTTTTTTTTTAAGTCTTTATTGAATTTGTTACAATATTGCTTCTGTTTTATGTTTTGGTTTTTTGGCCATGAGGCATATGGGATCTTAGCTCCCTGACCAGGGATTGAACCCACACCCCCTGCATTGGAAGACGAAGTCTTAACCACTGGACCACCAGGCAACTCCCATCTCGTAGGTATTTCCTGTTTGGAGTTATAATTTCATGTCTTGTTATCTCAGCTATTTCACCAACCAACAGTGTTATGGAAATGTGACTTCATATTTGGTTTTTAATTTGTTCAATTGAAAAAAATAAATAATAAGTATTATTTGCTGTTGACTTAAGAATCCGAGATATTTGACATCTCCGACACAGAGCAAATCCTGTGCAAGTCCTTCATAAAAAAGATGATGCTATTCTCCAGACTCCAAGATGTAATCTCGGTTTCCAAGATGTCTTTACCAAATAATGACTCTATTTTGTGAACAGATCAGGACAATCACAACCTGCTTACTCAGAGCATTGAGCCTCGTACACCCATGAGTTTGTCAAATTGTATTTGTCCAGTTCTTTCTGGTTCTTTTACCTTACTGTGGACTCCAGTGTCAAACATTATGGATCATAAGAGTTAATTCTTTGAGCTATTTTGGCCCTTGTTGCTATCTGAAAAGTCTTTATCTCTGCATTATCACTTCATCTGTTAGCTATGTATTACAACTGATCACATGTTATTATATGTAATTCAGTCTCCATAGTTCATATCTTGAAATAACCTTTAGGGCATCTCTTGATTTCTTAATATCAATGAAAGAACTTTGTTATTACAGTTGCCATCATATTCATTATTGTTTTATCTTCATTAAATATCATTTATATCGTCAGTTCTATGTCTGGTATAAGGTGGGAACTAAACATTTATAAAATGAGTAATTGAATAATGAATGAATATGTCATTCTCTGCACCCAGATTACTTTTTCAAGTACTTTTTTAATAGAATGAGAGTACCCTGCCAGATCTAGACTAATTACTCATTCTCCCTGGGCTTGTATGGATAAGAGAATAACATCACATTGTGAGCTCGGTTTCTAAGATGTCTGAAATAGCCACAAACAATATTTAACAATTCCTGAAGATAACAGAGGTTATACGTATTAAAGCCCCTCTCTTTTTTTAACATAACTGTGTCCTTTGATGAAAAAAAAAAACAAAGCTTCATGTTTATAAATAGAAACAAGTTTTATTTGCAGTATATAATACATTCAAATTAGATGCTGGGATATGCATATAGACAGATATTACAATTTTTATTTTACCACATAGGTACTTACTTAGCACTACTTTGTAATGCTGATTTAAAACACTTTCTAATCCTTTTTATCTAACAGATAAAAATTTCAAGAGTAACACAAAGAAACAAAAATTTTCACTTGTTCAAGTGAAATGATATTGTCAGACGTAATCAAGCACCTTTTTAAAAGATGCTTTTATGGGTTTGTCAAGAGTTTAGCTACTCTATGGAATTGCTGCCTTGCCATTCTTTCTGTTTGGCCAAGCAGCCTGGGGTGACTTTCTTTTTGTTTTTCAATAAACTTATTTATTTATTTATTTTTGGCTGCACTGAGTCTTCGTTGCTGTGCGCAGGCTTTCTCTAGTTGTGGAGAGCAGGGGCTACTCTTCGTTGCGGTGCGCGGGCTTCTCATTGCAGTGGCTTCTCTTGTTGTGGAGCACGGGCTTTAGGAGCACGGGCTTCAGTAATTGTAGCACTCGGGCTCAGTAGTTGGGGCTCGCGGGCTCTAGAGCACAGGCTCAGTAGTCACGGTGCACGGGCTTAGCTGCTCCGCGGCATGTGGGATCTTCCTGGACTAGGGCTTGAACCCGTGTCCCCTGCATTGGCAGGCAGATTCTTAACCACTGCGCCACCAGGGAAGCCCTTGGGGTGACTTTAGACTGACATTAGCCCTCAAACAAGTACACGCCCTAGAGAGAATCCTACAGATTCACAAGGAAATGTAAGTAACTGGTGCGCTTTCTCCAACAGTTCTGTTACCACCGGTTTCTCCTGTTTCCCAGAGTCCGCCCCTTTTGTGCCCTTCAGATAAGGCCCTGTATAACTTACCAAAACCCCACTGTTTTGGTTTGAATCAGCCAATTCTGCCTTAACCCAGGAACCCCAAAGCACTTCACCCACTGACCCTAATAAAGGCCTGTTCTCTAGGTCCTGCCTTTCTCTGCCTTGACCTCCTCATGTGGCCCAGAGGCATGCAGGGTACCTCTTCCAGGGTATGTGAGTAATCCATTTCTCGATTTCAGTTTCTTTTGTGGTCTGTTGTTGATCTGCAGCTCACCGTGGGGCACTCTGTGTTCCACTTAAAAAGCATCAATTTGACAATTTCATAACAGAGGTCAAAGGCAAAAGACTTCACAAATGAGATGAAATTTCAAATAGCATTTTTTTGTGGTGAATAAGGGTCAGTCTTATGTTTCTGATAATGACAGAGTACATATTTTAGAATAACTCAAACTAGCTTTCACATGGAAGTGAAAAATACAGTCAAAAGTTGGCAGGCTATGATCTAGGAGAGAAAAGGAATTGAGAGGCAAGGACTGCAAATGCCCGGGAGCATTTCTTATTCAGGATGGGGGCTACTAGCTGCTGGTGGTACAGTCTTTCTGGTCCTGAAGGACTAATGAAGCCACATTTGGAGAGAAGGACCCAGAGTGTGAAGAACTAGTTTGGACCAGGACACTAAAGCTTGCTGGTATACTAAAGTAGTAAAAAGTTATCAGAATTAAACCAATTACCACATGCAGCCTGGCTTCTACCCACTTAAGTAGCCCAGAAAATCTCACACTCAGTTTGTATTAAAGTAACTCAGGATTTCATTGTCCTTATCCTCCTGGGCAAAGCAAATAATCATCATTTGAGGAAGAAAACATCATTTAAGCCTCCAGATACTACTGCCAAAAACAGTTGCTCACGTATCATATTTTGCAAATACATTCAAAGATATATGGATAAATGGACACTGTAGAGGGAATCAACAGACATAAAATTTAAAAATTAAGAAAAGATGTCAAAGTAACTATATTTACTATGCTTGAGGAGATGGAGTAAGCTTGGAAACTTCAACAAGAAAGTAACAACTATAAAAAATGACAGATTAGATTAAGTAAAGCCACAGAGAAATTCACAGACAAAAATATAAAGAAAAAAAAACCCTCAATAGATTAGTTTAACAGCAATTAGACATAGCTCAGTAAAGAATCAGAGATTTGGAAGTGATACCATAACAAACTAACCAGAAAGTAACATCCTTATGGGCAGAAACATAGTCTCTTTTGTTTCTGGTTAATACTTGTGCCTGCATCCAAAAGTAGTCTCGCTCATAGTAAACACTATTTAAATGACTAACTCAATGAATGAAAAAAGGACTTGGGTACTTTCTGAGAAAATTGAGACTCAGATACTTTAAGTAACTTAAAGAAGTATAGCATAAAAGTCAGGAGTTTAAGCTCCTCAGAGAGAAAATGTGGGTTTAAATCTAGATTTTGCTGCTTCCTACCTATGTAAATTAGGTATATTTCTTAAATACTCAGTACCTCATTTTCCTTACCTTTAAATTGGGATTATAATAGTAACTGTACATGTTTGGATTAAATAATTTTTTATACAATGTGCCTAGTATAGTTGTTGAGACATATTAACAATTCAATATAATTAGTTGTTTTATAGTAATCTACAGTTTCACAATTGTAAATACAGGATCATCATTTTTCTGGAAAGAGAGAGACAGAAAGAGAGATCGAGCAAAACAGAGAGATTAAGCTGTTAAAATGCCTAAACAAGGATTGATTTTAATATAAACTTATTAATAGCTTCTTGTTCATAAGACCTGACCTTAAAATCAGATAGACAAAAGAATGGCTTAGGAGGCTGACCAAATAAAGTTCTATAATGAGAGTGGAATAACATGGAAATACAGGGATTTCTTTTCTTTGTTTGGATCACAGCATCATAAGTGAAAACACAGACACCAGATAGATTATACAGATGAACAGATAGGCAGACAGTCAGGCAGATATATATATCTAGATATATCTAGATATCTAGATATCTATATCTATCTATCTATCTATCTATCTATTTATCTATCTATCTATATCTATATATTCACGCATGGTTAGATAATTTTTTTAATTCTACTAAGCATAAATAGATTTCTTTGTTATTGTAACAGAGTAACACCATTTTTTTTCCTTTTTAAAGACAGATACACGATTGATTGAGCTTTTTATGCTTAAAAATTATTCAAAATTTTAATTTTGTATTTAATTTTTAGAAATTGAGGAAAATAATTATTGTGAAATATTCAAGTTTCCCAAGCAATTTACCTTTGAAAATAATAATTTGATGGGCACTTTGAATGTAATTGGTACTTCATTTTGGTTAAATATTTATTAGTATACCCTTGAACCAAGTGGCTTTTATAGTTCCGTATTTTAGAAGGAAATACCAGTAAGTTAATTGAGAGTCCTAGAGAAATGTTATTGGTATGAAAATGTTTGAAACAGAAAAACATTACTGGTGTCCACCATTACACAGGGAAGATAAACATTTAATTATCTTTTTAATTCAGATTACACTTGTGCCAATTGAAAGCATTCCTAAGTACTAAAATATAGAGTTACAAACAGATTAATTAAAGAATGATTGTATTCAGTGTGAAATAATTCCTAGAGAAAAATGATTCATTTAGTTGAAGTTCTCCATTTATTTATTTATATTTGGCCACACCTTGCTGGATCTTAGTTCCCTGACCAGGGTTTGAACCTGAGCTATAGCAGTGAAAGTGCCAAATCCTAACCACTGGACCACCAGGGAATTCCCTCTCCTTTTATTTTAAATTGGTTATTTACTAACAAGTAAATCCTAACAAAAGACTAAAATAAAAATACTGAAACATAGCTAAGTGTTAGTTACCTTTGTAAAAATAAATACAACTAAAATTATACCATAAGTTCATGGTAAAAGTATACTGGAGATCACAAAAATTAGTATTAACCTGGGGAATCTCTAAACACGAGGCATAAATATGGATCTGTTTTATTTTTCTAATTTGATCTCCTGATTGTGTTATGTAGACTCTTCTCTTTTTATCACTCAGTAGCATGTCTAATTACAAATGGGCCCTGTTTCATAAGTTTACAGTTAATTTTCATAGAATAGTCTTATTTCATAATCAAAGTTTCAGTTTGATTTGTCTTAAAACATCACTGAAATTCTACTCATAGTTTAGTTCATTTGCTTATATTTCAATAGGCTTGAAGTGGAGGAGGAAAGTTTTTCCGTGCATTTCAGCTCTGGTGTTGGGGCAGGAAAGAGTTAGAGAAGGTGGATCTCATTTAGGGGTCTGTGGTGACCAGTTGTCTTGTCTGAGGGAGCGTTACTGAGGAGCCCTCACCAGCCTCATAGCTGGCTTCTGCAATGGGGTACTGAGTAGGTTCTCCTGAAGTCTGGGGGGCCACCATCTCCTGATGTTCCCTGATACAGTAAATGGAGCTTTATCTAGACTTAATGTTCCTCTTCTCTTTCTTCTCCAGTTCTCACCAAATGAGGTGAACCTCACATACAAAGAGCTATTCTCCACTTGTGAGTGCCTCTTCTAGAAGCGACAACAAGGTGGCTCAAGCCCAGCTACCTGCCTCGGTGAGCCGTCACACCATGAGAGACTCAAATTGTGGAAAGGTATGGGGTTTGACTGCAGTAAAGTCTCTCACACCTTTTCCTCTGCACAGGTTGGTGTAGGTGCTGGAGAGCGTGGCCACTGTGCAGACACACATCCACTCAGGGGACTGGCCTTTCCTCTTTTAGAGAGAATCTTCTGGAATCTCTATCGGTTGGCTTTGGGAAGGAGAAGAATCCCTCCTTTACAAAGAGGAGGAAATAACCTGATTTGTGGGTCAATTCCACAAATCAATATACTTTCTTCCCTCTTCTCTGACTGTTGATGAGAAGGGTGGTCATGGTAATTTGGGCAAATGTACAGTTCAGAGTGAAATCTGTAGAGAGGGGGCAGGCCTTGACTGCTAAAAATGGGTATTATAACTTAAAAGATGGGAAATATAGTGCTTTTTCATTAATTTAGGCTCAGGTCTCAATTTCAGAATTAAAGGAAAATCTCATCTCTCTGTCTCTTTCTGAAATATTTAATTTTAATTATTACTCCATTAAATCATTAGATCTATATCTGTATCTACAACATCTATATTTCTCTTCCTAGCTATTTGAATATATGTGTTCATATATATTCATATGTGTGTTCATATATATTCATATGTGTGTTCATATACATATATATTCATATATATATATATATATATATATATATATATATACACACACACACATACACACATATAGCTTTACTAAAAGTCTGCAGACAACTGTGGAATCAATATGCCTAGTATGAATTTTAATGAAAGAAGCAACGTTCTGATCCCCATCTTCAGGAATTCAAAAATAGATATTGACTCTTCTGACTATGGTGGAAGAAGGTGAGAGTGGTATAGTCTATTAGCTCAATGTTTTCTCATGCTTTTGATAATACTCCTGTTTGTTGATGGTTCACAGTGACAAGTCTGTTCCAGCAATGCTTTTTTTAATAGTTGCTATTAGTGAAAGTATCTCTTTATGGGTGCACAGTTTCTCTGGTTATCATTTTTAGATGATTCACAACAAACTCCAAGAGCAGCAGTTTTCAGGATAACGATGATAAGGCTAATTATGCCTGCCAGTGGCAATGATATTTCTTTAGAATCTCTTACTATTCTAAACAGTAATTGAAGCTTTCACTTAACATCTTTGAAACCACTGTCCCCTACTTTTTAAAATATGTTTATTTAATTTTAAATATGTTAGTATTTAATGTTAAATATCACAGAAAACTAAGAAGTAGGAATTTTTTGACATAGAAAAAATTCACAATTGGCTTAAATTTGTTTTTAATTTTATAAGCTTTCTGGAAATTTGCAGTAAGCTTACTTAAACTTTCAAATATTTTTGTATTATACATTCAAAATGTGACTTATTCCATATAAACTAATAAAACTCAATATTTTCTGGAATGAAATAACATTTCAGAAAAAACTGCTAATGGTAAAAATTAGAATAAATCCTTATGTTATTAATATGTATTCAAATACTTGCATGGAATTTTTTAAGAGTGGGAAATCTATTGAGATAAAATTATGTATGATGTGTGAACCACTTTTTTTATCCTGAAGTTTCCTTTTTTTATTAAATTATGAATTTTATTTTATTTATTTTTTTATACAGCAGGTTCTTATTAGTCATCAGTTTTATGCACATCAGTGTACACATGTATATCCAAATCGCCCAATTCATCACACCACCATCCCAACCCCCCCGTGGCTTTCCCCCCTTGGTGTCCATACGTTTGATCTCTACATCTGTGTCTCAACTTCTGCCCTGCAAACCGGTTCGTCTGTACCATTTTTCTAGGTTCCACATATACATGCATTAATATGCGATATTTATTTTTCTCTTTCTGACTTACTTCACTGTGTATGACAGTCTCTAGCTCCATCCACATCTCAACAAATGACCCAATTTCGTTCCTTTTTATGGCTGAGTAATATTCCACTGTTTATATGTACCACTTCTTCTTTATCCATTCATCTGTCAATGGGCATTGAGGTTGCTTCCATGACCTACCTATTGTAAATAGTGCTGCAGTGAACATTGGGGTACATGTGGCTTTTTTATTTTATTTTATTTTTTTGCGGTACACGGGCCTCTCACTGTTGTGGCCTCTCCCATTGTGGAGCACAGGCTCCGGACGTGCAGGCTCAGCAGCCATGGCTTAGGGGCCCAGCCGCTCCGCGGCATGTGGGATCTTCCCGGACCAGGGCAGGAACCCATGTACCCTGCATCGGCAGGCGGACTCTCAACCACTGTGCCACCAGGGAAGCCCTGTTTGTTTGTTCTTTAATTCTTCTACGTCTTGGTTAATCATTTCTTGCATCTTCTTGATTTTGCCTCCATTCTTTTCCCGAGGTCCTTGATCATCTTTACTATCGTGATTCTGAATTCTTTTTCTGGAAAGTTGCCTATCTCCACTTCATTTAGTTGTTTTTCTGGGGTTTTATCCTGTTCCTTCATCTGGTACATAGCCCTCTACCTTTTCATCTTGTCTATCTTTCTGTGAATGTGGTTTTTGTTCCACAGGCTGCAGGATTGTAGTTCTTGCTTCTACTGTCTGCCCTCTGGTGGATGAGGCTATCTAAGAGGCCTCTGAATCACTTCTTGAACTGCACACTTTAAACTTCAAAACGGAAAGGGCAGTATGTCCATTCATTTTTTATTTCATCTCTATCCATTAATTATTAGTAATAATATTAATATTTCATAAATATCACACACATAGTAAATAAGAGCCAAGGACTAATCTATGATTCAAAGAATAAGGCAATTACATTTGATATATAGAAAGACCATGCCTGGGAAGGTTGTAATTGTTTATAAAAAATAACCTAATGATCTTTCTGAGAATGAAGAAGCTTCAAAAAGCAAAACCACAAAGCAACTAGAAAAATCCAGATAATCACTTTGATTACTAGAGTGGATTTGATTAATTAGATATTTAATTGGATATATTGAATGGATATTTGATTACTTAAATGGATATGAAATAGAAGTGTGTAGAAATGGAAAAAGTACAGATTTTCAGAAAATAGTTTCATGACATACTTCATGATCTGATACCTACTTTGCAGCAGCTACAGTCTCAAGGCACTTGGTTTTGCCATGTAATTTGCAATACTGTCTTATTTGCTGATATTAATCTCTATACAGCAAGGATGAGATGAAAGTTTAGGGGATAGAACTTGGTGACTTTTTCAATGAATGTCAATTGGAGGAACACCTGTGATCAGGAGCTTTGGGCCAGTCAACTGGGGGAATGGGAGATAAATCACTCCAATTCAACACAGGCTATTATTTTGTTTTGTACATTATATCTAAGTCTTAAAGTTTCAAAGGAGTTTTTTATATGTTCAATACAACCTCAGACTTCTAAGGTACTAGGTTTATCTGTATGTCCCTTCTAAAATTTTTGCTATAATTTTAAATATGAATCACGCTATACTAAACTTTATAAGAGAATTCATCACATACAAACACAGACTACAAAACATATTAAAGGAAGTTCTTCTGAATGAAGGGAAGTTTAACCAGATTTAACTTAGATCCACAGGAAAATATAAAAAATGTGGATAAGTGTGAAAACTAGTATCACATAACAGCAACTGACTGTAGGATAATTTATACTATTGTATCAAGGGGAAATGCTAGGTATAAATGTAAAATATATAATAAAAATAGCGAAAGAATAAGAACTAAAGGAATTATACTGTGGCTATGTATTTAATTCTCTCACATTTCATTTTTCTGAAAAAATATTCATTTCATCCTCATTATTTCAAGATTATTTCAAGAATAATTTCACTGATTATAGAATTTGAGTTGGACAGTTGTGTGCGTGTGTGTGTGTGTATGTTTTCTCCCAGCACTTTATAGATGTCATTCCATTGTTTTCTCCCCCTCTATTGCTTTCCTGGGGAGTCAGCCAATATTCATATAATTGTTTATCTACATATATTGCATCTTTTTCCATGTCTGCTTTCAAGATTTTCTTTTTAACCTTGTATTTTCCACTTAACGCTGATGTGTCTTGATATGATCCTCTTTGGTTTTATCCAGCTTAGTGTTGAATGAACTTTTTAGATTTCCTGGTTGAGGTATTTTTATTTTTATTTTAAATTAGGAATGTTTCAGTCGTTATTTCTTCAACTATTTGTGTTATGCCACTTTCACTTTACCCTGTTTCTGGTTCTATAATTGTTACCAAAAGTGCAGTCTGGCTGCTTAAAAATACACAAAAATGTATATAAGGGCTCCCCTGGTGGCGCAGTGGTTGAGAGTCTGCCTGCCGATGCAGGGGACACGGGTTCTTGACCCGGTCCGGGAGGATCCCACATGCCGTGGAGCGGCTGGGCCCGTGAGCTATGGCTGCTGATCCTGTGTGTCCGGAGCCTGTGCTCCACAGCAGGAGAGGCTGCAGCAGTGAGACACCCACGTACCGCAAAAAAAAAAAAAAAAAAAAAAAAAAGTATATAAATATATATATACTTTGAAAATTCCAGATCCAAAATCATGTATAATGTGCAAAAAAGCAGAAAGAAAACTTATTTATCCTGTAATTCCTTATAAATTGCCACGAAAGAAGATATGCTAAATGTAAGTCTGAGTAACCAAAATAATTCAGAAAAAATTATATAGTATATTGTGGGGAAAATTCTGAATATACAATTTTTAGAAATATGAAATATATGGAAAGTATACTTGATATTAACATTTTTGAATATGAAACATTCAAATAAATATTCTACATGAAAAAGTTAGTGATTGTGATGTTATTGTAGTTTAAATACAACTTAAAACACTGTTATGCAGCACATAACCATTAGGAAGGAAGAAGGCAGCATTTCCTTCAATTATCACAATTAATATACTAATTGGATTACTCAATGCAGAATTTATATTGAGATTTTTTTAAATTCCTGGTATCTTAATATGATATTGTATGCTAAAATAAGTTAATCTCTTTCTACTGTCTGGTTTTCATAATAATAAAAAAAATAAACGCAAGATGGTTCTTAGTATATGATTTATATAATACAAGAATTCATTTTATAGTACTTCCATATTTCTACCATAATTCTTTAATGTAGCATTACATATATTTTACTAAGCAAAGAAGGAATAATAAATCCAAAATTTACAAAGTCAGTTAATTCCTTACAATTAAGGCAGAAACTTAACTGAACAACTGAATTTTTCTCAGGACTAAAATTTCAAGAGATATTTGCTTTACTCATGCTAGAAAGAAAACATTACACTTAGCGTTTTAGTTTAAGACATCATCATGACATAATTTTAAAATGTAAATTTTCAATGATCATAATATCTGTAATTATTAGTCACAACTCAGACATTTAATTACATTTAAGTGGCCATTTCATTTTCTTATCATTTCTGAAAATTTCATAATGCTTTGAAGATGCCTGTGCATATCTGTTTAAGCAAATAGCCCTAATTATGAGAAATACTTTAAAATTCTTAAGAAACTCAGCACATTAACTTGCTGTACCAGGAAAATGTAACAGGAAAATCATTAGCTAGAATTTAAGTAGTAAAAGGGGAAAAAAAGACACTTATAGAGATATTTTATGACAATAAAGCGGCTGTTTATGATATAAGTGAAATTCGAAGGAGTTCTAGAAAATTAACATTCAGAAGATTAAGTATAATCATATCAATTTTCTCTCAATGCTTTTTCCTTTGGAAAAAAAATGCTGTAACAAGATTAAAAAAGAAAAGAATTGTGTTAGAATAAGCCTTGGTTTTGTATTTTTTATTTTAAAGGCAGATGCTTTTCTCATGGAAGGAATAGATCATTGATTTATTAAGACACACTAAGCAATAACTGTCAAATATGCCATCCAAAATTAATTTAAATACTTGACTCATTAATTTTATAACTTGTGGTTTTTAGTCACCATGAAACTCATCCAATATTCTTAATTGATGAGTCATGTCAAGCCACTCCAAGGATAACTTGGACTGAACAAATCTACTCTACAAGACTGAGAATTAAATATAATCCAATAAGAAATCTCTTACTTTTAAGTATACTTTGTCCTGTGCAATAATCAAAATCAATACTATGAGTAATTTTTCTAAAGGTGATATCTTAGGCCCTATATATATATAAGGTAGATGAAAGCAAGCTCTGAGCTATTCTTCGACATTAAATTTATCATTAGAATTGATCACTGCAAAGTAATTAGCAATCCTAGGACCCATATTGATAATTAAGAGTGCCAAATTTAATATTTCTGATATGATGCTTTAAAATCTACATATAAAATATTTCTCTTATTCTAGGCATCTTCTTTCCAATGAATTTTGGTATTTTAGATGAAACTTTTATTCTCCAAAATACTAACCATTGTCATAGAATTTCTACTGAGAGAAATGAAAACTCCTGAATGTTTTCATGTTCAAACAGTAGAATTTTCAAATTATTAGAAACTCCTATTATTAAAAATGGTTATATATATTAAATATTTTAATTTCAATTACATTCATTAATTCATGCATTAATAAATATTTATTGAATATCTATTGCACATTGATAATTGAGTGTCAAAATTAATATGTCCACTATCTTTAAGAAACACATCTGGGCTTCCCTGGTGGTGCAGTGGTTAAGAATCTGCCTGCCAATGCAAGGGACATGGGTTTCAGCCCTGGTCCGGGAAGATCCCACATGTCACGGAGCAACTAAGCCCCTGCGCCACAACTTCTGAGCTTGCGCTCTAGAGTCCGTGAGCCACAACTACTGAAGCCCTCAAGCCACAACTACTGAAGCCTGCATGCCTAGAGCTTGTGCTCTTTAACAAGAGAAGCCACCACAATGAGAAGCTCACACACCACAATGAAGAGTAGCTCCCACTCACCGCAACTAAAGAAAGCCTGCGCGCAGCAACGAAGATCCAACGCAGCCAAAATTAAATAAATATATAAATAAATAAATTTATAAAATAAACAAATAAAACACATTTGAAATACTTCTCTTATTCCCATCATCTTCTACCAAAAATAACTTGGTATGTGGCACTTAATGCTGGCTAACAATGCTATATAGAGCCCCTACAGCCTGATGGTTCCAATGTAGAAGGATTTCTTACGTGGAGGTTGTGTCTGAAAGTGTCCAAAAGATCCAAGTGTCCAAAGATGGTCCAAAGAATGTTTGACTGTCAAAAGACCCATGCAGAAATAGTTTGATTTTTTCTGACTTAGCATTGTAAGTCACACAGCACCACTTCTGCCATATGCAATTGGTCAAAGTAGTCCCAAGCCAACACAGATAAAGAAATAAAAGAGGAACTAGATACCACTTTTATTTGGGGAGTGGTAAGTTTACAATGTAGAAGATTATGGAGGATGGGGAATATTGCTGAAAGCCTCTTTGGAAATACAACTAGCCACATGAATACAACAAATTTGAAACCAGTATAGAAGAAGAAGAGTTGTTTGAGAAATTCTGTAGCATACTTCTTATCAATTAATTAGAGGATGGGAGAGATTGGGGATAGGCAAGAGCTTATCAGGTGAGATAATTTTTCACTAAAACAAGAGATGCTAGAACTTGAATGGTCAGCATCAGTTTGTAGATTAACTCTCATGGCTGTTCATGGTGAATGGTTGAGCTTTATATGAACTTGACAAGTTTGCAAAGAATGACTTCAATGTAACTATTGTTTCAAGTTTTTAAGATTTAAGTAACTGGGGAATTTTGATGGACATGAAATACTTTTAAAGTCTTAAAATCACATTAGAAAAGCATAAAAAGGGGGATAAATTAGACAGTGTGCAGGGATATATCAATTACACCCTTTTGTTTTGAAGAAAGACATTAATATTGTATCCATTGCCACAGAGAGCAATTGTCTTTGAAACCAGAGATCATGGGGATAGTAATGGTGAAATTCTAGTTTTAAGCAAAAAGGCTTGTAATATGCACGCCTCACCAACAAAAAAAAAAAAAAAAAGAGAGAGAGAGAGAGAAAGAAAAAATATTGATTTTGAAGAATAATTTGGCAGCAACAAAAATGTCTAATAAATATTAGATGAATGTTTAACTCAAATATTTAAAATACTATTAACTTTTTTCAAAAGACAGTATTTTAATATTAACTATTGATTGCATGCATTAATAATGCCTGAATATGTGGAATCTAGAAAAATGGTACAGATGAACCAGTTTGCAAGGCAGCAATAGAGACACAGATGTAGAGAACAAACGTATGGACACCAAAGGGGGAAAGCGAGAGGGGTAATGAAGATATGGACCCTTCTGATTTCAATCAACTGAAGCTCAGACTCTGTTAATCTTTGACCCAATTCTATGCTGAATTCTCCTCTGTTGAAGCCCCTTCATGAATATGCATGTACTCTTAGATTAAAATTTCTTCAGTTTTGCTGTTCAGGAGACACTGCTTTGGGAGAGATCCACAGTGCTCTGCTTACCTGCTGCGAGTAATAATAAATCCTTCCTTCTACCAATCTTTGGCTTGGCTGTTTCTATTGGCTCGACACCTACCAAGAGGTAAACCCAGTTTTCGGATAACAATAACACTTTATTCATCTTCATCAAAATTATCTTGGCACTTTACGTTTTTCTTTTCTTTATACATTTTAGGACCAACTATTGATGTTATCTGAAAAGATATTTTGGAGTTGTAACTGCAATTACATTGATTTATTTGCACAGATTGGCTTCTCTGTCTCTATTAGCCTTTTATCAAAGAACACATTGAACCACTTAATGAATTGAAGAGTTCAAAATAGAATATTCCTTCAAACAATTCAATAGCATTTTATTCATTATTATGAAGATGGTTTTTCTTTACTATATTCAAGTATATATTCTCTTACAAATGCTTTGCTATATTCATTTACTAGTCTACTCGTGAAAATGTTTCTGAATATAAAATTTTTCATGAAAATATTCTCTGTAAGCATAAGGATGAACTAGTGAATTTTGCTTTTTCCTTCTAAAACTTAACATTCTCCTTTGTCTGCTTGTCTCTGCCCTCAATTGTCTTCCTCTCTGAACCCGCTGCCCAGTTGTGCACAATAATTTCTCCTTTTCCTTCCTTCTTTCTGCCTCAGCACCTTTCAGCTGTAGCAGCAGGGGCCTAGGGAAGAAACATTTTGAATAGTCATTAGCATGGACTGCTAGAAGAAATGTCAACAGTTACAATGAATCTAAAACTTAAGAGAAAAAAGTAAATTAGTTTAATTTACCTCTCAAGAAAACTTGCCATTAAAAAAGTCTATAGCAAATATGTTGAAATGTAAAAATTTAATAAGTCTAGATGGTGAATTCATGTGTCTCTTATACTCTCTAATTTTTTTGTGTATTTTAAACACTGTATCATAAAATTGGTTAGTGTTATAGGGACACTGCTTAAGAGCTTAAATTGAAATATTGATGCCACTGTTTAACATGGTGTGACACTTGCCTTATTATTTAACCACTCTGTGATTCAAGTTCCACATTTACAATTTCCACCAGTAAAGTAGCATAACAAGGAAAATCTTTTAAGAGGTTGTGTTGAAAAGTAAATGGGTTAATCGTTGTACTTAAACAGCAAAAGATGACAATGATGACTGTTTTAATAGGATGCCCAAGGGGCAGCACAGGTGGAGGGAAATTAGTAAAAGAGAGGTCAGATTATCAAGGCAAACTTTTGGCTACACAAGTGATAAACAATTCATAAAGGAGAGGTTATGTTGTACTTGCCATGAAGGAAATACCCTATCTGATCTTCCGTCTTAAAAACAAGCACAGAGAGAAGGCATTAGATAAGGAACTCCAAATCTCCCTTAACCTCACCACCTTTGTCAATATTTTATTAAATAATGTTACATACTTTATTTTCTAGATGATCATATTTTTTTGCCTTTACTAGACATAATTATTCATTTAGTTTTTAATTTTCAAAATTTAATAACAATAGATAATAGCTTCATGAGGTAACATGTATACAAAAGTGTATTTGTGTGTGTGTATTAAAATGTGTATTGTTGATGAAAAATTAAGCAGTCAATCGAAAGAAAGAAATGGAAAATTTTACTCGGGCCAAACCGAGGATTATAACCCAGTAATAGCCTCTGAGAAAGCTTTAAAAACTGTTCTGCCCATTAAAGGTCAAAGCATGGTTGTGTAAGTTTTTGAGATGAAGAGCTGTACATTAAATGATGTATTATTGATAGTTTACACAATCCAGATCTACAGGTACAAAGCAAGTAGTGGGTCACGGATCGTCAGGGTCCCTTACAAGATTAAGAAGGAAGGTTATCTCCAAAGGAGTTGTGACCCTTGATGAGATTAAGGACAAATGTTATCTCCTAAGGAGGTCTGGTAAAGGCAGATGCACAGCACACACTAAAGGGAAGGGCGTAGACCCAAACGGGAAAAGAAAAATTGTTTAAATTTTTCTCATCTTGCCATAAAATATGAATTTTATTTCACAGTATACATACATGTGAACCTTATGGTGAAAAAAATCTTCACCCCATTTCTTCACCCTGCTATTTCCTGTTCCCTCCCACACAGGTAACCATGAAACCCAGCAGGGCCATGCTGTGTCCTCCCAGACACAAAAGCCTTTCTGTGGTCCCCATTTCTTGTTTGTAGAAAAAAGGATTGAGCTTCCCAGACTTTCTCTGAATTCCAAAGGGCAGATTCAAGCAGTGACTAATTATGGAAGTGAGGGAATGCAGAAGAAAAGGAAAAGCATTCAATAGTGCAGTGAAAAAACAGAGTCCTAGTTCCTCCTCAAGGGCTACACATAACAATCTGATACACACCTTTGAGTCGCTCTGCAGGAACAAAGAACCCCACCCAGGTGGAGAATGGTAACTACATGCTGAGACCCCAGACTGGTTGGAACCAGAAGGTGATGATTGATATTCCTGGACCACTACCTTGTCACCTCACCACCAATCAATCAGAAGAAAGTCACACACCCTGCAGCCATTACCTAAATATTGCCTATTAAAACTCTTCACTGAAAACCATAAGGGAGTTTGGTTCTTTTGAGCATGAACTTCCCATTCTCCTTGCTTGGCCCTGAAACTGAGCACAATCCTGTGGGGTTTTTGAGCATGGAAGCATTTCTGTGTTTCCCATTTCTTGTTTGTATGGTGCAGACTCCAGCCTCCATGACCTTCCCTGAGTTACAAAGGGCAGGTTCAGGAACAGTTGCTAATCAGGGAAGGGAGGGGATGCAGGGACAAGGGAGGAGAAGCCAAGAAACCATAGTTCAGCCTCTGGGCAGCATCCTGATTCTACCTCAAGGGATACCCATAATAATATCTTTGAGCTCTTCTGCAAACTTAAAACCACCAACCAATGGAAGACAAACTACTTGATGAAGCAATCATTCCAGAGAGAAGCTCACAGTTTGATAAGCTCAAGAACCAGAGAAGCTCATCAGACCCCCTGAGGCCAGATTAGAGGAGTACAGGTCCTGCACATACCCTAATCCTTATTGGTAACTCCACCCTTGAACCATTGTTATAAAACTCCTCACCAAATCCTCTGGGTTGGGACACACAGTTTTGAGGGGCACAAGCCCACTGTGTCCCCCTTTGCATGGCAAAGCAATAAAGCCATTCTTTCCTACTTCACCCAAAGCTCTGTCTCTGAGACTCAATTTAGCACCAGTGCACAGAGGCCAAGCTTTCAGCATCAGCCCTGCAATAAGCCCTTCTAAGCTTCAAAGTCTTTCTAGCAAAACACAACATTAAGTCTTTTGCATATAAACAAATGTATCTTTTTTATTCTCTACCAAAGATCATGGCTATTTTCTTCTAAGTCTAAAATTAAGCTAGAGAAATGGTCTCTGACTAAACATGTATTCATACTGTGTGGCTTTTGGAATGTTGTTCTTTTAGTACAAAGTCAAGAGCACCAGTATTTTCTTTAGTTTTCTTACTAACTTCATGTCTACGTTATTTTTTGAGAAAAATCTCTACATTTTCATATTCCTTTAACATGTTAAAGATTTGCTTTTTATTTTACTTTTTTATTCAATATAATTGGAAATTTTGTATTTTTTATACCATATGGCCGTGGTTGAATATCTATAGCTTTATGCTTGATCTCAGTTACTTGTAAATTCAATGGACAGTTTAAAATTAAAGTTATAATGTTCTCTTCACTGTTTTTAATAAAGAATAATATATAAAACACATAACTAGTAGGTAGTGTATATATCACCTGTTTCTTCTGGAGCATGAACTCTTGCAATTTGATGAAGAAAGGACAGTCATCCCAAAGGTAATGATGCTAATGTATGAAATCTACAGAAGCTCTTTGCTTATTTTGTGCTATCTGATTTTAAAGTTCCAAATACTAATTTACAAATGAATGGGATTATAATTTGAAGTTGAAAGAGTTTACTTTTGTTTTGGTTTAGATCTTGAATAAAGCAATAAATTAACTAATTGCATTGTCTTACATATGAGCAAATAAGACAATAAATAACATTTATTGACTTCTTTCAATAATGTTAAGCATTTGTCTAAGTGCTTTACATATACCAATTTATCTAAGTTTCATCTCGAGCCTTTAAGTTTAATCCTGTAATAATCTCTTTTCTACAGATATGGAAATTGAAGCACTTATACGTTAAGTACTTGTCCAAAGCCAGTGAATTAAGAGAGCTGAAATGTAAGACACTATACTCTGTCCCTCTGGAATTGGTGAATAAAATACATTCCATGACCCTACAAGTTAGAATTGGTTGGATATTGATTGTGGATTTGCATTATGGATGCCATAAACTCACCTTGAAGTGGGTTTTCAACAGTCTTTCCCCTGTTTGTGACATAATTTGTACCTTTATATGCTATTCTAATTATCTGACAATATTGTTCTTGACTTAAAGCAAAACTTGCATTTCAATGTACTTTCCTAAGATTGGGAATTAATTTTTACTGATCTTACATTTTAGGTCATTGATTTTTGGTGACCAATATTATAACTTGGTAATGGGATTTAATGCCATGTTTAGGATAACATTGCTTGCCAAAATTCCATCTTCCATATGAAAAAACTAACAAAAACTTTTTTAAAATCTGATGTTTATATATTGAATAGAAGAATATGTATTAGAGGTTGTTAGAAACAAGCTTTAATGAGAGCTCTAATCTTTACAGATATGGTGGTGTAGGCTCCAAAGTGCAGGTTTGCTGAAACTGCTTCTGACTCTCTTGATACAAAGTACTTAACATAATAAGTTTTACTCTACTACGTGGAAAATGATAGGATGTAAATTTTACAGTTATTTTTTATTTGATGCTTACAGAACGCTTTAGCATTGACATGTTGAAGTTTATTTCAAATAAAATTGGAATTAGAGCTGATTTACTAGAGCTGTATAATGCGAATTACATAGGCAATATATCTCAAGATTTAGATATATATTGCCATTGCAGTATAGAAACAGATTGCTTATTTTACCATGGCAGGATTATTTTGCTTTAGGGAATGAATATTAAATTCCATGAATATTTGTTGAGCCTGTTTCTCTGCATTGAAGAACGTGCTTGTCCCAAGTGTTTCAAAATGAAACGATATAAAATCTGGTATTTCCTTGCATGAGGTATTACTGCTACATCAGAATCTGTTCTGAGTCCTGTCTCCACACTCTGCACTTCAGATGAAGTAACTTTGCTGCCGACTCATCACATGACTCCTGTGTATACTCATATACGGAGGGGCCAGGAGTTGTGGCATAAAAAGAGATTATTCCTCAAAATGTCACAGGGGTTCTCTGAAATTGTCACTGGGTCATATTAGTTGAGGCACTTCTTGCTTTCTCAGTTCCTGATCTATAAATTTCCCAATGCATCTTTGACTACATTAATTCACTTGATTCTGTAAACAACCTAATGAGATAAATATTACTTCTCTTCATTTTACAAATGAGAAACCTGGGGACAATTTGTGGGTTAGCAGAGTTAGTTAATGTCCATAACCTCTACCTTCCTCATGTTTTCATGACAGTTTGCTTGAGAATAGTTGTAGCAAACATTTATTCTCATCCATTTTGTTCAAGTAAATAATGTAGCAATGAAAAATACATGTGGAAATTCTCACTTTTCTCAAAATGATTGGCAATCAATTTACTACTCATTTTGGCAGAGAATGTTATGAGCAAAAATCAAGCAGTTATTTTTTTTAAAGCATAAATATTTATATATGTATATATATATTTTAAATGGTGTAAATAACCACTGATGTATTGGAGTTTGGCTTATGCTGGCTCATGAGAGTCCATTGCTAAATTTTCAGAGATTTCACAAGTTTACTTTAAAATACAGTCATTATTTAAAATTAAATTATATAAATACACAATTATATATTATCAAAAGCAGAGGTGGTAAATATTCAAAACACCAGTTTATTATATGTTTTCTATGTTAATCATGATCTATGCTCTTGAAATTATATTTATTGTATCTATATGATGAAATACTAAATAATACAGTAAGTCCCAACACACGAGTGAGTTCCATTCCGAGAGTGCGTTCATAAGTCCAATTTGTTCGTGAGTCTGACAAAGTTAGCCTAGATACCCGAGTAACAAAATTGACTCTATGATACTGTACTGTAATAGGTTTATAATACCTTACACACAAATAATACATAAAAAACCCACAAAAAATAAAGAAAAAAATTTTTAATCTTACAGTATAGTACCTTGAAAAGTACAGCAATACAGTACAACAGCTGACGTCTAGGGGCTGGCATCGAGTGAACAAGCAAGAAGAGTTACTGTAGTGGAAGGGGGAGAGGAGGTGGGAGATGTTAGAGCTGAAGGATCGTTAGCAATAGGAGATGGAAGGCAAGCTGCACAACCGCTTGTAGAGGATTCACACACGTCACAATGTATGCCAGACACGTGAACTAACTTACATGATTGTACATGTGAACACTCGTTCGCATCTTTGAAAGTTCACAACTTGAAGGTTGGTATGTAGGAAACTTACTGTAGTATTACTGCACTTCTTTCCAACTCTCTATTAAGTGACATCATGTTGGTAGATTGATATCAGCCATGATGGTAATATTTAAACCATCATTTACACTTGATTCACTGTTTTGTTGATTGCCTAGACTTAAGAAAGTGATGGGAAAATATTAATAATGCAGATTAAACTTAAAAAGCTGCTATGTCTGTAGTCATGACGTGGTGAGCACACACAAACACAAAAGAGAAAATATTTTTCTAATAACTAAACACTATCATCTGATTCAGTGAAGAACCCTTTTATATCATTGACTAATGAGGGAATTTCCAAAATATGTTTTTATTATTTAACTCTCATCCTTTTGGCTAAATAGGCAAAATTATTAAATAATATTCATGCCAAAGCACACTCATTTATCAACGATATGTGTCACTTCCTTGCATTTATTTGTAGTCTGATTTTTTCAAATCATAGTTAAACTGCAAACACAAGTTTGCTACAGATACAAGAGGTTGGGAAAAATCAATAAAAGCATTCTGTGAAAATCAATTGGCTATGTGGAACTACAATAAGGTATTATATTTTTATTATTTGTAAATTGTGTTCTATATATCTTTTATATCAGTACCAAAAAATAATAAGCTCATACATTATTTTCAGAGAGCTGGTTGTTAAGCATTTACCAGCACACACACTACTGGTAGCATTGAAAAGTAGTATTGCACAGAAACCATGTAGCTTAGGAAATTTTCTTAAAAATATTGACAGGGTATAAGTATAGAAACAATGAAAGTTCCTGTCATGAAGTAGTAATAGTTAATGAAAGAAAAAAAGAGACTGGCAAAATAAAGACATGTAAATTAGTGTCAAGAACAGATTTTTGGAGTGGGAGTTCTATGTTGTGATGGGCAGTTGTCTAAGTCGGCTTCCAATGAGCCCTGCTTCCCGACACACAGGCCCTTGCGTAATCAACCACCTTCCATTGGATGTGGCTTGGACCAAGACACTTACTTCTAACAAGTAGAATACTGTGAAGGTGATGGGATGCCACCTCTGAGATTAGACGATAGAAGACTGACTTCCGTCTTGCTTGTACTCGGTATCTCTGGCTCTTCTCATGTTCTTGCTCTGATAAAGCAAGTTGCCATGTAGTAAAAGTTGCTCTACAGAGAGGCCATCACAGTAAGGAACTGAGGGCAGCCAGTAGCCAAGACCTGGGGAGGAAGTAAAGCCCTCAGTCCAAAGACACTCTGTAAATTGAATCCTGCCAACAGTGATGTGAGTGAGCTTGGAAGCACATTATTTCCCAAGTAAGTCTTCAGTTGAGGTCCTAACGCGGGTCTACACCTTAATTTCAGCCTCTGAGAAATCCTGAAGGGAGTACCCAGAAAAGTCTTACCCAGATTCCTGATGTACAGAAACTTTGAAATAATCAATTTTGCTGTTTTAAGTCACTAGATTTTGCAGTACTTCATTAAGCAGTAATAGATATCTGGTACAATCATAAAAATAAAATTGAAATTAAATGTCCATTAAAATTATGCAATTGCAATTCAATACAAAATAAGCAATATTCTTACCAGTAAGTAGCCTTAAAAATTTAGAGTATCTTGGTTCTTTTGAAATGTATTTAAATTTTTTTTTTTTTTTTTTTTTGCTGTACTCGGGCCTCTCACTGTTGTGGCCTCTCCCGTTGCGGAGCATAGGCTCCGGACATGCAGGCTCAGCGGCCATGGCTCATGGGCCCAGCCACTCCGCGGCATGTGGGATCTTCCCGGACCCGGGCACAAATTCGTGTCCCCTGCATCGGCAGGCGGACTCTCAACCACTGTGCCACCAGGGAAGCCCTGTAGTTTGAATTTTTAAACCTTAGTATTAAAGTCTTTCCTTTGTATCTAAGATATCTCTAGTGACATTTCCACATGGCATTGAGGTATTGTAAAATATTAGTTCTTATATCCCTTTTTTACATGATAGAGCAAAAGGAATAAAATCATTATAATGGTACATACCTTGGCAATTACTCTAACTAGTTTATAATCCCACCATCCCTTAGGCACTGGATTTATGACCTCTGTTTAACATGTGTAATAATGGCAGTTCAAATTCCATATTATCTTAAGGGCAAACAGTCAAAATAATATTTATCTCACTAGTTGTTTTTCAAACACCAGTAAGTTACCTATTTCTTCCATGTTAATTACAAATATCTTGGATGAGGGTATAACATTAATCATTATCATAAATATATTAATGATATGTTTCCTGAAAGAATACTTTTCTCAGAAGTTTAAGACCATAAAATAACCAGAAACTACAGTCTTGGTTTTAACTGAATATACTCTTCACATTTTCCATTTTTTTCTTAAACCTATATGTGCCCATTTGTATAGTTCTTCCTAGTAATCATAGAGGCACATGTCAAATTCTACTCAATACTTTCCCTTTAATATGGTTGTCCACTCTCTGTATTATTTCTAATTTAAAAATTATTTCACTACAAATATTTTAAAAGAGAAGCAAGGAACAAATGTGTTCTATACTCTATATACATTTGACAGCTCTGAAATTCAATAAGAAATTTAGAAAGATCTTTCAAGATTATAATCTGTGACAGTTCCTCTACATATTTAGACATTTCCTACACTGTTTACTTAAATGTGTCTCTGTCTTTATAAAAGCTATTTGGCTACTTTTTATTTCCTGTAACTATTTGTAATGTACCTTCCCACGATCTTTTCTACTGGCTTATTCTGGCATTGATTTTCTGCTTAATAGTTAAGTGTTACAATTTTCCACTTCCATTTGGAAAAAATAATGGTTTAAAGAGAACGCAAATGTAACTCTGTTGTGTTTATATTCTTATTTGCAATGAGATAATATGTTAATAAGTTTAACTGACTAGCAAGAGAGGTAGTGATAATGTTATTATTGATGAAGGATAGATATTCTACAATAAACATACAGTGCTTATTAACAAAATTGATGATCTAATGAACTCAACCAGCTTGATTAAGTATAAAGTAAGAAAACTTCTAATACAATTAGTTATTTTTGTATGTCAAACATATATGTTTTGTTAGAACAGATTTTCTAGTAAGACTTTGTCTTAGTTGTCCATTGTAATAGCTAAATGCTTTTATAATATTTAAATATATCTAAATGATGTTTTGTAATGTATAAAATTCATTACTCTGAAAACAATGTGATTATGGTCATAAACATTTCTAGAAAGCCTTTTATTTGAAGAATAATGACTTTGTCTAAATTTATTTCTAACACTGTTATACCTCCAATGCAATGTAAATGAAAGCTAAAATGAGTTGATCTTTAACAAGCTTTCCATTCTAGCAACTTTTATTATTTGCATTTATTCATGTGACAGAGGCAGTTTTCAAAAAAAATTATTTATAAATTCAAAGGCATATTTTAGGAGAACACTTCCATCCACCAAAGACCACAAGTAGAATATAATAAATAGAAACAATTTTAAGTGTTGTAATGAAAAATAAAAAACCAGTTTTAATAGCATTTCAGTATAGGGAATTAAGAAAATATGTATACATTAGGGAAAATGTAATCAGGAGAATTTTCTGACCAATAATAATAAACAGGTATAAATTAGCATTTGCATCTATAGAGTATAATTCCTCATGAACTTTGGGGAAAACCTGGATATAATGATATATATTCAAGAGCTGTTTAACTAATTTTAGATTAAAATATTAAGCCACAATTATTTTGGCATTCTTCTTTTAAATAGTGACAATTAAAATAAACTGTCTAAAGAAATGTTTTGCCATTTCTGAAAATTGCTCTGCTTGAGGTTCAGTATTGTGTTTGCAGTGCATCCGTATGAATTTGCCTTACCAATGGTGATTTTTTTCCATTTATTAGTAAATTAGCAAAGACTAAACTTAATCAATGTTAATCAAAATCAATTATCAATGACAGTTTTTTTTTTTTTTTTTGCGGTACGTGGGCCTCCCACTGCTGTGGCCTCTCCCATTGCGGAACAGAGGCTCCGGACGCGCAGGCTCAGCGGCCATGGTTTACGGGCCCAGCTGCTCCACGGCATGTGGGATCTTCCCGGACCGAGGCACGAACCCATGTCCCCTGCATTGGCAGGCGGACTCTCAACCACTGCGCCACCAGGGAAGCCCTATGGCAGTTATATTAATCCCAGTGATTATTCTTTCTCAGCCAACATTTGTTGATAATATTCTTCGTTTTGCATATAAAATATAAATGACATAAATTACATTAAAATTTAACTATTTATGACAAATACATGAGCGTCTTTATTTTATGATTCACAAAAAAGGTAAATGCTAGTTTATTAACAATCGTTCTCTTAGGAAATATTTAGGTCTCACTGATTACCTCTCAGTCTCATATCTAAATTTCTGCAGAGCTTTGTGGTTATAGTATAAAAATCAATAGCAGAAAGCAAGCTAGATTCTGTTTTTTGGGATACTTCAGTTCACTGCTTTCATATTTATATATTTCTCCAAGTATAATTTTTCTAATTAACTGCAAGTGATTGAAATTCACATCTGAAGCTTAGTTTTTTAAACAAATTCATCTACTTTCTTCTATGCATTTATTCATTTCAAAAAACACAGTTCTAATAATTATTATGGTAATTAAACCATACTTAGTTTGATAATAGCAGCATGCTGATAGTAGATCACAGTTATAATAAAATGTTTAGCCATGTTACTTTAAATCTGCAGAGCTAAATAATGAAGGCTAATAATAATAGCTAATATTTTTGAGTGTGTATTTTCCCGTGCATTTTTTTTTTTTTTTTTTTTTTTTTTTTGCAGTACGCGGGCCTCTCACTGTTGTGGCCTCTCCCGTTGCGGAGCACAGGCTCCGGACGCGCAGGCCCAGTGGCCATGGCCCACGGGTCCAGCCGCTCCGCGGCATGTGGGATCCTCCCGGACCGGGTCACGAACCCGCGTCCCCTGCATCAGCAGGCAGACTCCCAACCACTGCGCCACCAGGCAAGCCCCCAAGCATGTTTTTAAGTGCTTTACAAACATGAACTCATTTAAATCTCAAAATGGCACTGTGAAGTGGTATCATTTTTATCCATTTTATATATGCAGAAAGTAAAGAATAGAGAAGCCATATAATTTTCCCAAAACAAATAAATATTAAACATTGAAAACAGAAGTCAGATTCAGCTCCCGAACCCAAGCTCCTAACCACCTGGACCTAGAAGGTATTATACTTAGTGAAATGTCAGACAGAGAAAGACAAATACTGTATGTATTCACTTATATATAGAACCTAAAAAAAAACCAAACAAACAAAAGAATGAATATAACCAAACAGAAACATACAGATATGGAGAGCAAACTAGTGGGGAGATAGAAAGGAGAAAGGGTCAAAAGGGGTTGGTAATTAAGAGGTACAAACTACTATGTTTAAAATAAATGATCTACAAGGATATATTGTACAGCACAGGGAAAAAAGCCCATATATATATATATATATATGTTTTTTGTTGTTGTTGTTGTTTCTGCGGTATGCGGGCCTCTCACTGTTGTGGCCTCTCCCATTGCGGAGCACAAGCTCCGGACGCTCAGGCTCAGCGGCCATGGCTCACGGGCCCAGCCGCTCCGCGGCATGTGGGATCTTCCCGGACCGGGGCACGAACCCATGTCCCCTGCATCGGCAGGCGGACTCTCAACCACTGCGCCACCAGGGAGGCCCTAGCCAATATTTTTAATAACTTTAAATGGAGGGTAATCTACAAAAGTATTGAATCACTATGCTGTACACCTGAAACTAATATTATTGTTAATCAAGTATACTTCCATAAAAAAATAAAATAAAAAATAAGTTATTATTGATATTTTCAGGTAACTCACATGAATTACATAAAAATATATTCTAAAAATTAGCTGATAATACTGAAATACTGAAATAACAATAACAACATTTAAAACATCTGTATGTATACAATGTTGTAGCACTCTGGTTTATTAAGAGTATAGTTAAGGGAATGTACTTTGAATTCATACAGACTTGGCCTCCAATCCTGGTGCTGTGACTTTGAGCAAGTTACTTTTCTTCTCTGAGCCTGAATATTTTCATCTGTAAAATAGGGACAATAATGCCTACTGATAGATATGATGTGTATAAAAAGCTAGCACACTGTCTACCAGTTAGGAAGTACTCATAACTATTAGTTATTGGAATTATTTCTATTTTAACTATAAGTTGTTAATTCCTAATAATAAAAACCAACCTGGTATTTCTTATTGTTTTGGCAATAATTTTTTAATACAAAGGCTAATGCTGTTTTTAAAATGCAACGTTATATTATGTCTTTATTACTCAACTAATTCATTTACAGTTTTAAACATTTGAGAGTCTGCATGGGAAAGAGAAATTTGGTTCTGCAAGCAGGAGGTAAACTGACAAGACATTGTGACTGAAGAACTTTGCAGTATTTCATTTCTCCATATAAACTCTGATTCTAATTTGACATTTTTAAGGCCCCATTCACACTGCACAGAATTTCACTGCATTAGTAAATCATATCATATTAATAAAAATTACAAATGTGCTCTAAATTCAACTTTCAAGTTCACTAAAGGAAAAAAAAGAATGAGATGGTTTTAATACCACACTATAAAATTGCAGTTCTGCTTATTAAGAAAAGAACTTTATTTCAAATTTAAATATGGGGAAACAATAGGAAGGCTACTATCAAGGAGATAAGTTACTTTATTTACATACTATTTCTGCTAGTCTGTTGTTTACTAATTTAGCAATGATTTGTGTCCATTTAAGACCATGAGTCAGAAAGCCAAATTTAATTTTACATTACTTTAGCAACATACTTTTCATCTCCATGACTGCTTTCTTTTTCTCCAAATGTTCCCTGTAAATAAAAGAGTATCAGGTTCTTAACTTATGGAGGAAAATTCTCTTAAAATTTATGAAATTTTAAATTAAAATTTTATTTTCTTAATATCATTTTTTATTTCCCTAAAGCCATAGTATGTGCATGTGTATCTGTGTGTGTTTTATCTTCTTCATGTAACTTGTCTTTTTCATATGCCTTTGACTCTTGTTCACCAAACAATATTATCAATATAATAGAAGCATAGCAATATAGTAGCTTCTATGAGTAAGTCTGTTTCAAGGCTAGACCTGTTCTTGGGCAAGGATTTTGTGTAATGATATAAGCAGGACTTTTGAAAGGACTAATATTAGGCTGTTTCCCCCATGTAATGGAAAGAAAAATTTTAAAGTTTATAAGCTGAATTCTAACCTAGGCACTAGACTCTGTCCCTCTACAAAAAAGATTTGTTTATTGGTTTAGGAAAGAGTTCACAAAAACAAGCCTATTCACATTCATTGGCCATTGGCTCTTCTACATAAAGGACAAAAAATGTCACCAGACAGAAAATGAAATCTTCTAGTGAATAACAACATGGATCTGACAGCAGTGTCCTTATCTGTAAAACAGAAACTAGAACACAATGAAATAATATTCTCAAAGTGTTAAGAAAAAAATAACTGCGGGCTTCCCTGGTGGCGCAGTGGTTGAGAGTCCGCCTGCCGATGCCGGGGGCACGGATTCGTGCCCCGGTCCGGGAGGATCCCACGTGCCGCGGAGAGGGTGGGCCGGTGAGCCACGGCCGCTGGGCCTGCGCGTCCAGAGCCTGTGCTCCGCAACGGGAGAGGCCGCAGCGGTGAGAGGCCCGCGTACTGCAAAAAAATAAAAAAAAACAACAACAACAAAAACTGCAAAATTAGAATTCAAGCCTCAGTATATATGTCTATTGTTAAAAGCAAGACCAAAATGGAGTTGCTTATGGCTAAGATCCACTTCACCAAACCAAGACTTAATCATAGTATTGCTCTTCCAGAAATGGAGGCTTAAACCAACCAATCAGGCATTACCTGATCGGCACTACATACATAACCTACTGATAAACCCCTGCCATCCCCTATTAAGAAAGCAACCTTGCAAAAACCAATCTGCTATTTTGCCTGGTATAACTTCCTTGCTCTTGCTTCATTCTGCCTGTGTCTTTCATTGTGCACAGCTTTTTGGGGCTTTTTTTATATGCTGTCCGATTCATGAATAATTAAATAAAGCCAGTAAGATCTTTTAAGTTTAGTTAGTTGATTGTTTTTAAAATAGATAATAGACATAAAGTTCTTCGATTGGGCAGTGTGTTGTTTGGGTTTTTAATTTTATTATTGTTTTGTATTGTAGTGTAATGTCTTGTGATATATATATGTACATATTCTTTTGTATGCATCAAATATATTTTAATAATACTTATAGCAATTCACATATATAACACACAAAAGAACTAGAAAAACGTTAAATATTCATCTAACATCTATGCTGTAAAGGACATTCTAAACATAACGTAAACTGTAATAGGATGGGATTCCCTGGCGGTCCAGTGGTTAAAACTGTGTGCTCTCAATGTCGAGAGTTCAGGTTCGATCCCTGGTTGGGGAACTAAGATCCCACGTGCCACGTGACCATGGCCAATAAATAAATAAATAATAAATTTTTTTTAAAAAAGAAAAAGAGTTTTGTTAAAAAAAAACTATAATGGGAAATAAAGTTTATGTATGACAAAAAATAAGTTTGTAACAAAAATATAAACTGTAAAAATACTTGCACCCTATAGACACAGAGTTAATACTCTTAAATAAAATTATAAAATAAAGCATACATATATTTGTGAAAAAAGTAAACAGTACCAATAAAAATATGATAGACCATAGTGAAATATTTTATGAAATAACTTTATAATCATACCAAAAATATGTACATTATTTACATGTCCTTGTGATCAAACAACTGCAGGTTTACATGGTAATTAATTATTGTATTTTTTAAATTAAATTGAAGTTGAGATTTCTAATTATAAAACCTACAGTAATATGAATAGTAGGAAATGACCATTAATATACACAGCAGTTAGTTGTATAAACATACACGACATTTTCAGAAGCTCATGCAATTGAAGATTAAAAATTATAAAAATTATCTGACATAGTAATTCCCTTTCTATTGAGTTTTCTACATTTTTATACATTTTATCAGAAAGGTACATTAATATATACATTCTAGGTTCTGGCTTGTTGCTCCACATATTTCATAATATTTCTAATATTACTTAAAAATTGAAACCAACCCACATGCCTAAGGGAATGAATTATTTAAGTATATTAAAATCCATCCATATATTAGAATAAAATCCATCTAATAAATATAATTTTAAATAAAATGCATATGATGTGAGGGTTATTGACAAAAATTAGGTTACAATACAGACTACTTTAATTATATTTAAATTTGAAAACAAAAAACTAAAAGAGAAGAACGATAGCCACTAGAGGACAGTATGATGAGATTTCAGATGATTTAAAATTATTCTAGCTTATACTTTTGTTTCTTCAACCCTTCATGGTTGATATATTACAGTTTTATATTTGTGAAATGATACCTTTTGTTTTGTTACCTTGAACCAATGACAATTTTTCCTCCATGGCCCATGCACACACAGTCCACACAAATGATTCAATCACAATATGGCAGCATTCCAGGGTTCTGGACCTCCTAAATGATACGCATGGTACAGGAAATTGATTAAAAGTTTTGGAGACTTCAAAGTTTGGAGGACCGCACTGATGTCAAGAGAGAAAAGGCATGTTCAAGGGTATCTAAGAGGAATCTGAATTTGAGGATGGAGGACATATTGTGGATCTGATCATCAGAGGCAGGACCAAAGACATCCCCCCAGTACAAATGACATCATGCAGGCAGGCCAGCTGTTTAACAACAGATGTTTAAAAAGGCAAAGGAAAGTACAAGGGCCTTTCCCAAGTTAGGTTGATACATAAGACCCATGGGAGATTATATATCACTCTGAAATCAAAGGAGAAAGAAAAAGGGGAAGGTGGGTATCTGTATTGATTATGATGTAATATAGAATTGACCAATTTTAATAACCAGCATGATTGAGCTACCTAGATTTGACAATGTAAATTTTCAGAATAAAAGGAGGCATCTAATATGCTAAGCTCAGTTAAATGAAAGAAACACACATATGTATTTTCACCTAAACATTTTATACTGACCACACCCTTTCCTTTATTTAGCAAATGCATATCTGTTCAAGTCTACTGTTTGCTTTCTGTGTATCTAAAGTGCTTCCTTTGAACTGGGGTTTGCCCTTTCTTTTGTTAGGAACCTTACTGCTATTTGCAGAAAAGTTCTTACTGTATACGATTCTTTAATATCTATCATAGTATAGAACATATATCCCTTTCTGAAGGTGAAAAAGACTGTTTACTTCTCATATAATTTGAAAAATTCTGAATGTCTGTTTCGTTTGTTTTCCAAAGTTATCTGTGGCTCAGGCTGTATGCCTGCTTTTAATTAATTAATTAATTTATTTGTTTATTTATTATTTTTGGCTGCGTTGAGTCTTCACTGCTGTGCGCAGGCTTTCTCTAGTTGTGGCGAGCTGGGGCTACTCTTCATTGCAGTGCACGGACTTCTCATTGCAGTGGCTTCTCTTGTTGCAGAACGCGGGCTCTAAGCGTGCGGGCTTCATTAGTTTCAGCATGCGGGCTCAGTAGTTGTGGCTTACGGCTCTAGAGCACAGGCTCAGTAGTTGTGGCACATGGGCTTACTTGCTCTGCAGCATGGGGGATCTTCCTGGACCAGGGATCGAACCTGTGCCCTCTGCATTGGCAGGTGTATTCTTAACCACTGAGCCACCAGGGAAGCCTGTATGCCTGCTTTTTATCCTGGGTATTTTGGTATCTGTGTTATAAAAGTTGTGTTGTTTTACTTTTTTATATGTGATAAAGAGAAGGCTATTTTAAAATAATTTTGTTGAGAAAAACAATTTCCTGGTTGGAATCCTATCAAGAACAAAATTCCTCTTTGTACAGACACAAGGCTGCAACTGCACATCCTTAAAAAGGCACGACCACTTTTTAATGGCTTATCCAGTCGTTTTCAATTATAGACTGTAAAATACATTGATTGATTCATTTATTTATTCTTTATTCACAACTTTATTGATGCTGGCTCAATGCTGTCTCTATAATTATCATTTAAGCAAGGCTTTATGTGGATTAAAGCATGATTTTACGTGCATTTAGAGATTGATATGTCACTGGGTATTGGACTTTATAATTTTGTTATCCAAACATATATTGATTCTTATTTATGTTAATGTAATCATAATTTTTCATAAAGGGATATAAATTATAAGAGCTTTTTTTCTCCTAACGTTGTAGGATTTCAAGATTGAGGCTACATTGAAATTGAATATATGTCACTGATGACTGTTCTCTATATTTCCAACACCATTTTTCTGTCTTTTTTTTTGGCTGCACTGTGAGGCTTGTGGGATCTTAGTTCCCTCACCAGGGTTAGAACCGGGACCCAGAAGTGAAGGAATGGAGTCCTAACCACTGGACCTCCAGGGAATCCCCCCATTTTGTGTCATTTTATTTGTATGTGGTCTGAAGAAACTCCCAGAGAAATAACTAAAATTGTATCAAGGTGGTAGACTAAGAGGCAATTATTGCAAGACAGAAAGACTCTAATCTTACCTAAAAGGCAAAGTCCTAGATAGAAGAGGAATCTGGCATGATGAGCTAGTCTCAGTCACAAAATTTGGGGACCAGAGGGTTGTTGTGCTTAAAATGCATTATGGCTATTGCTACTCAGATCCATTCCAGACTAGTTATGTCCACATATTGTGGCTCCATTTAAGTTGGGAATGGGAAGTATGGCTGTCAGTGAGGGAAAGAACAGTAATGTATAAGTAAACCTAAAACACCTTACTCCAGCTATGTGTCATTTCCAATGTTCCCCACAAACAGAGGATACATTTCTCTTCCTGTTTGGTGCTGGAGGGAAAAGCAGAAGCAGTGGGTGGAACAATAGTGACAATGATATCAAAACTGTGAAGCCCTAACATTACCAGTCTGTGAGCTACAGTCCATTTTAGTGGAAGAGTATGGGTTTTCTTAGTGGATTGAGTGAAGTCTTATCAGAATACAAGTCTAGCTGAGCTGCTGAAAGCTACATAGTAATAATTCACCCAAGATCAGGTCAGAGGGGATGAGAGACAAAAGAGACACTCCCATGATAAAACAAGTTACTGTTATCTGTGCAAGAAGCAGAAAAGATTATTTTGTTAACACTGTGTGATAACCTTGAGAAACTTCACATTGCAGAGGAAGCACAGATTTAAAAATTATGGGGTTAAGGAATTGCGATTCTGTACAAGGGGCCTATAAGAGAAAGAATATTGGGCATACTTATTGAGTTTTTTTCCATATAGTGTACAGAGTTTGGTGATATTCAGGATTTGTTTAAACTGAAGAATTAAATAGTGGGTATAATAACATCATTTATGGTGTGCTAAACGGGACAGACTGTTCCTATGAAGCAAGACCAAAAACTTCTCAAAATAGGCCATAGTAACAGAAGACCACCAAGGGAATAAAATCAATGAAAATCAAAGAGATTTTAGGAGGAAGTAATCTGTATGGGCAAGTTTGGGATTAGGGGTTACTTTCCTTGAGTCTTCTTCTCCAGGAGGAGTGACAATTAGAGCTGACAAAGAAGCAATAATTTAAAATTATCATTGACCTATGAAAACAGTTTGTTTAACAGTAATATTGACTAATTGAGGCTTCCCAATATTTGCACAGATTCAACTTATAGTAATGTCCTGCTAAAACTGACTGACTAACTAAGGCGCTCTGCCCTAGAAAAATCATGTACTTCGAGTAGCCATACACTCTGACTTGGGGAACGTTAATGCTTCTAGTCACATAAATGTCCTTAATTTGAGAAGAAGAATGTCACTTTGAGAAAAAAATAAATAAATGACACAGTTCTCTGCTTGTAGTGGAGGTTCTAATTTAAATTAAATTTAATTTAATTTAAAAATTCAAAATTCCATTACCTAAAATTGAATCACATTGTCTGTCTAATGCCATAATCACTTCTCACTGGGTAGAAATGAGAAAAAACTTATATTATCTTTTAATAAGTATTTTTGAAATAAAAGTATTAAATGAAATTAAGTTGACTAAAAACACATTTTTAAAATGTGTGTAGTATATACCTTAAAAATGTTTACATTTCAAGGTAAAATATTTGAATTCTGTAGCAGGGCTTTAAAATAATAGCTGATCATTATTAATTTCCTCTGGTGTTTATTGTCACAATATTAATCATGATGAACTCATTTGGTATTAATGTGCATGTCATAACTAGTTCTTTGGGATTTTGACAATGATTTCAACAATGATTAATTGCATTAATTATCTTAAAGGGTTACCGATTTTCTTAATGCCTCCTACTTGACAAAAAAGTTTGAGCTGTATTTTTTCAGGTATAGAGTATAACAGGTACATTTGTCTTCTATCCATGGAGTCAACATTAATCCCTGTGTTTAAATCTCATGTGGCTACTCCAGCTCATTTCTTGCTATTTTCATTCATAATCTCAATATGTCAACCTGATTAAAATACCATCTTTTAAAGATTAATCACCTGTAACCAGTGACTATATTTTAATATGAGTGGGAGTTGAGAAGTGAGGAACTAGATCATTAAAAAAAAGGCAACCAAAAAATGAGTTCTCAACTAAAATGTGGGAGCAAGCTGAAAAACTGTGGAATGGTAGCTGAACAAAAGCAGGAAGAGAAACATCCTTTCAGAATTCACAGGACCTTAATAAGGTCTTTCGATTGCAAGAAGTCATGAAGTGGATTCTATGAGATAAGATATTACAAGGACATAGAGAATATGAATGACAGGTTTACTGATGGAACTTCAGTACCACAAGAAGTGTAAAATATTTAAGTTATATGGGACACAAATATATCCAAATTATTACTTTAAAGTAACATAAACCTATTTTCTTACAGATTATGTCATTATGTTTTTCTGTTTACTGCTTTTCTACTAGTATTTTTTTCTCAAAAACATCAAAAACTATTTCAGTAAGTTCTAATTCCAAAGGAAAATAAGTGAAAATAGGGTGTATGTAAATGCACTCCATATCTCTTCCTTATGCTTTTTTCTTTCTTCTGCTGACCCTAACCCAAGCAATTACACACTTGAAGAAACAAACTATTACACACTTGAGGACACTGTTTCTCCATATTTAAGTATCATTCCTCAAATCTTGGTTATCTAATTTCCAAACTTAACAATACATTCCAATTCTTCAAGGATAATAGCTCCTGTATTTAAAAATTGTGAATTTTTATTTGCTTAAATTCTGTTAGATGAAATTTTAATCTACCATCATATAAGTTAGGGAATGTCAGATGATTTGGGGTCAGTGGATAATCATTATTGTATCAGTAGATCATTTCAGAAGAGCATTTCAATCTGGTATAGAGTGGTAGTATACAAATATTACCTTTTTGTTAATATTTCCATATTTTACTTACGTTAAAACTAACTTTCAAAAATATACTTAAAATTTGTAGCATTAAGATAAATATGCTTTAAATTTCTCACATTTAAAGTTAAAGATTTGGGAGACAATGTAGTAGAAAAAGCATGGGAAACAGAGAAGAGAGAGAACTTTACAAAGATTAAATCAGAATAATATATAATGAGCCTTCTTGCATTGTAATCACATAAAAATAGCAAAATCATCTATAACAACAATCACATCAAAACACAGAGTTTTAGAAACATATTCAAGCTTTAAGGGAAAAAAAAGAAATCTTTAAGAGCTGGAAACACCAAGAAATCTCTGTGAAGTAAGCGCCAGTTTTTGGAATAATTAGCAACTCTAGTTAAAGTAGTACAATAACCTGAAAGATATAATAAAAAATCAATTATTAAAATAATTACATAGAGAAAAAGAGATAAAAAATAAAAGTAAATGAACAGGATAATATGAAAATCCACTAGGAAAATTTGCCAAAGAATTTATTAGAACCATGAAAAACAACAATAGGTGCTGAAATGGAAAAGTCAAATGATGGTAGAGATCTGAAGATAGAAATCATGACAGATGGAGGAGCTTCAAGTTGGCAGAGGTGTAAGACGTGGAGATCACATTTCTCCCCACAAATAAATGAAAAATACATCTACATGTGGAACAACTCCTACAGAACACCTCCTGAACACTGGCAGAAGACCTCAGACTTCCCAAAAGGCAAGAAAATCCCCAACTACTTGCCATGTGACTGAAAGGGTCTTGGTATTCTGGCCGGTTGTCAGGCCTGAACCTCTGAGGTGGAAGGCCGAGTTCAGGACATTGGACCACCAGAGACCTCCCAGCCCAACATAATATCAATTGGCAAGAGCTCTCCCAGATAATCTCTGTCTCAATGCTAAGACCCAGCTCCACTCAACAACCAGAAAACTCCAGTGCTGAGCACCACATGCCAAACAACTAGCAAGACAGGAACACAACCCCACCCATTAGCAGAGAGGCTGCCTACTAAAATCATAATAAGTTCACAGACATCTCCAAACACACCCCAGGACACGGTACTGCCTACCACAAAGACAAGATCCAGCCTCATCCACCAGAACACAGGCACCAGTCCCTTCCACCAGGAAGCCTACACAGCCCACTGAACCAAACTTATCCAGTGGGGGAAGACACCAAAAACCATAGGAATTACAAACATGCAGCTTGTGAAAAGGAGACCCCAAACACAGTAAGTTAAGCAAAATGAGAAGTCAGAGAAATATGCAGCAGATGAAGGAGCAAGGTAAAAACCCACCAGACCAAACAAATGAAGAGGAAATAGGCAACCTACCTGAAAAAGAATTCAGAGTAATTGATAGCAAAGATGATCCAAAATCTTGGAAATAGAATGGAGAAAATATAAGAAACATTTAATAAGGACCTAGAAGTACTAAAGGGCAAACAAACAATGATGAAGAACACAGTAAATGAAATTTTAAATTCTCTAGAAGTAATCAAGAGCAGAATAACAGAGGCAGAAAAACAGACAAGTGACCTGGAAGATAAAATAGTGGAAATAACTACTGCAGAGCAGAATAAAGAAAAAAGAATGAAAAGACAGTCTCAGAGATCTCTGTGACAACATTAAATGCACCAGATTCAAATGATAAGGGTCCCAGAAGAAGAAGAGAAAGAGAAAGGGACTGAGAAAATATTTGAAGAGATTATAGTTGACAACTTCCCTAATATGGGAAAGGAAATAGTCAAGTCCAGGAAGCGCAGACAGGTCCATACAGGATAAATCCAAGGAGAAACATTCCAAGACACATATTAATCAAATTATCAGATATTATATACAAACAAAAAATATTAAAAGCAGCAAGGGAAAAGCAACAAATAACATAAAAGGGAATCCCTACAAGGTAAACAGCTGATCTTTCAGCAGAAATTCTGCAAGCCAGAAGGGAGAGGCAGGACATATTTTAAATGATGAAAGGGAAAAACCTACAACCAAGATTGCTCTACCCAGCAAGGATCTCATTCAGATTCGACAGAGAAATTATAATCTTTACAGACAAGCAAAAGCTAAGAGAATTCAGCACCACCAAACCAGCTTTACAACAAATGCTAAAGGAACTTCTCTAGGCAGGAACACAAGAGAAGGAGAAGACCTACAATAACAAACCCAAAACAATTAATAAAATGGTAATAGGAACCTACATATTGATAATTACCTTAAATGTAAATGGACTAAATGCCCCAACCAAAAGACATAGAGTGGCTGAATCGATACAAAAACAAGACCTGAATATATGCTGTCTAGCGGAGACCCTGGGCATATACCCTGAGAAAACCATAATTCAAAAATAATCATGTACCACAATGTTCATTGCAGCTCTATTTAAAATAGCCAGGACATGGAAGCAACCTAAGTGTCCATCAATAGATGAATGGATAAAGAAGAGGTGGCACATATATACAATGGAATATTACTTAGCCATAAAACAAAGCAAAATTGAGTTATTTGTAGTGAGGTGGATAGACTTAGAGTCTATTATACAGAGTGAAGTAAGTCAGAAAGATAAAATCAAATACTGTATGCTAACACACATATATGGAATCTGAAAAAAATACATGGTTCTGAAGAACCTAGGGACAGGACAGGAATAAAGACACAGACGTAGAGAATGGACTTGAGTACATGGGGAGGGGGAAGGATAAGCTGGGACGAAGTGAGAGATTGGCATGGACATATATACATGTAAAATAGATAGCTAGTGAGAAGCAGCTGCATAGCACCGGGAGATCAGCTCTGCGCTTTGTGACCATTTAGAGGGGTGGGATATGGAGGGTCGGAGGGAGACGCAAGAGGGAGGGGATATGGGGATAAACGTATACGTAGAGCTGATTCACTTTGTTATACAGCAGAAACTAACACAACATTGTAAAGCAATTATAGTCCAATAAAGATGTTAAAAAAAAATCATGATGTATGCTAAAGCATATACCCATGCCAAACTTTTAAGAGCACTCCCCAAAACTTAGAAAGAGAATTTGTAATGATCAATAAAATAAAGGAAGTAGAATTCAGAAAAGGAGCAAATAAAAGTCAGGGCAAATAAAACTAAATATCAAAATATCAATGCAATATTTCAATAACTATAATACTTATAGACTATACAAATCTCATTAAAAGAGATTCTCAGATTGCTAAAAATTTAATACCTAGGTGCATCTGTTTATGAGACCCCCCCCCAAAAATAATTATACTCTTTCACTTCTGAATAAAGTGGAGTAACAGTAAGGAGACTTACTTTATATCTTTAAAACTAAAAAATTGGGAAATTTATATGAAAATGGTTACTATAGACACTATAAAACAGGACTGTGTGGAACTGTGATTTCTGGGATAAGGGAAATTAGAAAGTTGAGTGTGATAATATTACTGACTTACCCCCTGGAAACAGTTTCCAGGCCATGGAGCAGGAAATGGCAACCCAAGTGCAGACCAGCAGTGGAACTGGGAACTTGTGTTTAGGGAAGACAAGGAAGCTAGACTTGCGCAAAAGAAGAAAGTAATTGAACATTTCAGTAGCAATGAATACTACTTCTGGTTAAAGTTAGAAGTTATAAAAGCATTACTTGATTAACCTAATTTCAAAGAATGTCTAGACCAAGAACCTTCCCAGTTTGATTTGCAAAACTAATAAACAATTTGCTTCTGTATACTGAGTTTCAGTCTTAGTTTTGTTTGAGAATATATATATATATATATATATATATATATATATACAATTTTTTATAAAAGATGTAATTTGAAAATACATATATGTAATTTTGAAAATATATATATGAAATATACATATGGAATTCAGAAAATTAGCTTTTCATGCACAACCAGTTATTTTTACAAGTTCATCCATATCTCTCCTTCAGTTGAATCTCTCTTGTAAGCTCCTCTCTGTACTCCAATGTGAATGTTTTATGTTATTCTTGAATAAGTAAAGAATGATATGAGTAATCTTAGGCTTCCTTTTTTAAGCTTCTTGAAAAAAAGTAGAATAGTTTCAAGTTCCATTAGCAAAATTGTTAGCCCAAATCTGCTTTACACAATTGTTCCTTTAAAACCATGGATTATTCTCTAACGAGAATTGAAGATACACGTCTACGTATTATGAATGTTTATATATTTCCAGTCAATATCCAGAGATATATACAGTAGACATCTCTATATTCGATCTCAGAAATGCATTTATTCTTAGGACAAATTCTCAGAATTTGAATCTGTAGAGAGCCAAGATCATATGTAAAAATAATAAATATTTTAAGATTATATAAAAATAATATTGAGGGCTTCCCTGGTGGCGCAGTGGTTGAGAGTCCGCCTGCCGATGCAGAGGACACGGGTTCGTGCCCCGGTCCGGTCCGGGAAGATCCCACATGCCACGGAGCGGCTGGGCCCGTGAGCCATGGCCGCTGAGCCTGTGCGTCCGGAGCCTGTGCTCCGCAACGGGAGAGGCTACAACAGTGAGAGGCCCGTGTACCGCAAAAAAAATAAATAAATAATATTGAAAAGAAAGTAAATCAGGCAATTTGAGAGTGGGTAAGAAGGTAGCAAACAATCTTTATTAACAAAATAATAGTATTTATTAAAGTTTAATACATGTGTGGCAACATTCTCCATGTATTATGTTTATTGGCTCATATATAACAAAAAACTAATGAGATATTAATATATTTCCCATTTTAGAGATGAGTAAATGGACACAGAAGTATTAGAGAACCTGTCCAAATTCACACAATGAGTGACCCTTGGCATCCAGCAACAAACCCAGTCAGTGACCCTCCAGAGGCTATGGTGAGAAATAGGCCTGTTATAAAAGAAAGGACTAAATACCAGATGTGTGTTTCCACCAATGGTGATCCTTTAAATTGTTATTACCCCTTTAGAATCTCTGTCACTAGGAGAATAATCTGACATATCTCTATAATATATTTTAAAGGTGAATGTTTTGTTTGGAGTGATTATTAATGAAGTTGAGAAATGGACATTAAGCACAGGATTGGCAGGAAACAAAATGAGCTACCTTATCTCGAGATGCATTGATGCACTGAAATGTAATCTGCACAAAGAAAAATATTTCATTTTGAGTAGACAAGCTTATCTGTGTTCTAAGTGTAAAGCCAATTGAAACTTGGCAGGGTTTCTGCTTTGCTTTGCCTTGCATTATTTTCAACTGAATGGAAAAATGTTAATGCAACTGAGTTGGCTAAAATTATTAGGGGAAGAATGTCGCTTTTCAATTTTTTTTTAAAATAGATCTTTATTGGAGTATAATTGCTTCACAATACTGCATTAAATTCTGTCGCACAACAAAGCGAATCAGCCATGTGCATACACATGTCCCCATATCCCCTCCTTCTTGAGCCTGCCTTGCACCCTCCCTATCCCACCCCTCTAGGTCATCGCAAAGCACCGAGCCCATCTCTCTGTGCTATGTGGCTGCTTCCCACTAGCTATCTATTTTACATTTGGTAGTGTATATATGTCAATGCTACTCTCTCACTTCGCCCCAGCTTCGCCCTCCCACCTCATGTCCTCAAGTCCATTCTCTTTGTCTACCTCTTTATTTCTGCCCTGCAACTAGGTTCATCAGTACCTTTTTTTTTTTTTAGATTCCATATATATGCGTTAGCTAAAGCAAAATTTATTTTTTATTTTATCTGATTGAGATAGTTAATCAAAATAATATTAAATTTCCACAGCCTCAAATGTACTCTTTTATATTTAATTATTCTCTATGAAAATGTTTATTTTAAAATTAAAATTAAACAATAAATTTATTCAATATATACATTTCAATTTTATTTCTTAAGTATTCTTCTCTTCATAGTGCAAAATTTAAAAATCACACCAACCACTGAATATTACTTCCTGTGTATGCATTTTGAATAAGTAGACATATAGTGGAAAAATGTAGCAGACATACTATGCTTTAACAAACCTTCTGAATGTATTGTTTACTTATGATTTTGTTTCTTGACAATCAGGTAAGGAGCACATTAAATTGTTTTTCATTCATTTATGCAAAAACTATAACTAAAATTCCTGTATGTAGAATTTGTGAATTACCATCAAATTTATTCACTGGAATGTTTTTCTTGTATTATCCCCTAGTTAACAAACACCATAATTGTATTGCCAAATACAGCCATTAAGTCATTTTCCTTAAGGTATTAAAAATTCTGTGCTATCATTGAAGAAAATATATTTTAGAAATTTGGTATAACATCTTATTGGGATATTCAATTTCATTTGTGTATTATTCTATTTAATTGACATGCAACTATATATCAATTATATTGATGCTCTGTATCAAAGATTGGCTTTTTCTGTAAAAAGCTGGATAGTAAATATTTTGTGCATTTCAGTCATAGGATGTCTGTCTCCACTGCTCAGCAGTGTTCTTATGTCATGAAAGCTCTGATAGAGAACACATGACAAATGGATGTGACTACATTCCAATTTTTTTTTAAAACCAAACCAAGGGCTAGTTATATTTGCACATGATCTACCTCACTGCCTATCACTCTCATCCTCATTTGGTTCTCTGTCTCCAATCAACATTCTGTTCTTGGACATACTTATTTCATTCCTGGATTAGAACTGTTGTATTTTTTGTGCCCTCTGATTGTAAATATCTGCCCATGTGTTCAAAAGCTGGCTTCTTATCAAACGTAACCTGCTCATAGAGGTCTTATCTAACTAGTTTTCTCTTACAGCTACACACACACACACACACACACACACACACACACACACACACACGCCACTCCATATGTATTAATTAGAGGATCAGATGTCCTAGTTCACAATGAAAAGTCATGGTTTGCCTTGAATAGAGCTGGTTTATTTCTGCTAATCATATGTCCCATCCAGTATAGACTTCCTCCCAGATATTACATTATTTAACCAAATATTATTAGCTGCAATACATAAGCTGGACTGGGTTGACAGAAGTGGTTTTTACATACCTTACTTTTGCCTTAGCGGATTCTAACAGTACATAAGATGTATGTTCAGTGAACAGAGTTCTCCCTTGAACACATCATTACAGGTAAAAGGTAAACATTGATAACCTGCCTCTCTTTCCCCAACCCTTTCTAGACTCAGTGTAATAAACCTTACTTTCATGGACGTAATGCCGCATATCATGTGATAGAACAAATTACACTTGAACATAAATGGCTAGGGGCAAATATTTCCAGCTCAGACATGCTAGAAGTTTTAGAGGCAGCTTCCCATGGTGACCTCTTGATATGCCCATGTCATGAAGGAAGAAGTTCACAAAAGGACCAAGGGTTCAGATTGCAGGGTGACACATACATTAAATGTGGCTTAGAAATAGGGGTGCAGAAAAATATCCTTCCCACGGGTTGAGTTAGTCAAAAGTGTAATTACTGAATTTCAACATTAAATTTTGTACACAAATTTTAATGTAAATAATGCTGCTATGAACATGCATGTACAAATACCTCTTTGAGACCCTGACTTTAACTCTTTGGGATGTATACAGACAAGTGGAATTGCTGAATCATATGTTAATTCTGTTTTTATTTTTTGAAGAACAGCCATACTATTTTCTATAGCACACTATTTTCCAAACAGTACACAAGGGTTCTAATTTCTCCACATCCTGGTCAACATTTATTTATTTATTTATAGTAGCCATGGTTACTATTTATTTTAATCCCGTAATCATTTTTGGAATGTTTTTCTTCAGTATCTTGGGTTTTCAGTAATATAAATTATATTTTCCTGCTGTTATTTTCCTATATAATTTTATATAATTATTTCATCAAATTTTTACAATGATTTTACCGTTACTGTTTTTACTTCAGTACCTTACAGTAAACATCCTTGAAAACATGTCAATGATGTATTTCATTTAGACTCCTTTGTGAATGGCTGTAACTCAGAATTATTTTTCCTGCCATGTGCAAGTCTCTCCATAATGTTCAAATCAGTCTGTGATGTTACTATGTAAAACTTTTCTAGTTGTGCTTTCCCTCATGTATCTAATCCCATTTGCAGCAAGATAGTATCATTTTTTTCGTTAAAATGACTTTGGTTTGAGTTTGGCCATGCATCCACTTTCCCTGGCACTTCCCTGAAATATTTGTTTTGTTGTGGTTTATTCAATTCAAATAAACATACTTTATTTCAGTATTCTGCTGCATTCCAGACATCATGTGAGCTATATAAGGGATCAAAGCATAACACTATTCCTTTTCTGGGGAAACTCCTAGTATTTCATTCAAGCCTTAAGCAAAATGTGATATATTATTCATTTGTCTGTTAACTTAGGTAAATCCTTGCTTATCACCTTTCTCAAATGTGTAGTGTTTGTTCTACTTAGCATTTTACTTTTATATCATTTTGATGATCATTTTTTACATTTTGATTTCTACATTGTATTCTGTCCTACTGAGAACATATTTTTAATTTTTATTTTATTTCCTATACATTGACATTTCTAACTGGCAGGTTTCTATATTATTTACTACTGTACAAGTAATTATTTCTTCCCCATTTATATTTTACTGTCTGTGACATCTTCATAATTAGTTGATAATTTCTGTCATTCGTGATCAATATAAAAACTAGTTAATATAATTGTTTTACTGCTTTGATTTTTCTCTTGACTGCTTTATTTTTCTTTTAACTTCATGTATTTTATTTATATTCTTGTTTTTTAAGCTTCAACAATAACTTTATACAACCCTTTATTATAGTGGCATAACTATTCTTTAAATGTTATATAAGCTTTACATAAACTTTGTATTTTCTGGATAATAATATTTTATTTAAAGCTTGAGAAAATATACAAGGTGCTTTTTGTTTTTTGTGGGTTTTTTTTGCGGTACGCGGGCCTCTCACTCTTGTGGCCTCTCCCTTTGCGGAGCATAGGCTCCAGACGCGCAGTCTCAGTGGCCATGGCTCACGGGCCTAGTTGCTCCGCGGCATGTGGGATCTTCCCGGACTGGGGCACGAACCCGTGTCCCCTGCATCGGCAGGCGAACTCTCAACCACTGCACCACCAGGGAAGCCCTACAAGGTGTTTTTTATCTTTCTTAGATATTTGAAAAAAATAAGTAAAGTTAATGTAATCAGAGATTAGTAGATAAAATGCTTTCCCACCCATGAATAATGGTGCATCTTTTACTTTGCCACAAAAAGCATAGCTTGTATAAAGCATGGTATTTTTTTCCATCCTATCTACTTATGATGATAATTTCACAAGCTTTATGTCAAACTTTATGTCAAATTCTGACTGGGCCACAATGGCCAGGTATTTGGTCAGACATCATCCTAGATAGTCCTGCGAAGCTGTTATTTTGATGAGATTAACATGTAAATTGGCAGACTTTGGGACTTACCTGGTGGCACAGTGGATAAGGATCCACCTGCCAATGGAGGAGACACAGGTTCGAGCCCTGGTCTGGGAAGATCCCACATGTCGCAGAGCAACTAAGCCTGTGCACCACAACTACTGAAGCCCGCATGTCTAGAGCCTGTGCTCTGCAACAGAAGAAGCCACTGCAATGAAGAGTGGCCCTCGCTTGCTGCAGCTAGAGAAAGCCCGCGTGCAGAAATGAAGACCCAATGCAGCCAAAAATAAATAAATAAATTTTAAATAAATAGGCAGGCTTTGAGTGAAGCAGATTACTCTCCTTAACACTGGTGTGCCTCACCCAATCAGTTGAAAGTCTTAATATAACAAAGGCTGACCACCCCCACCCCTGCCCCCCAACACACACACACACACACACACACACACACACACACACACACACACACAATAAGAAGGAATTCTGGCAGCAGACTGCCTTTGGGTTCAAACTGCAATACAAATCACATCCCTTTGGTTCTATTTCTCTAGAGAATTCTAACATATAAAGGTCCTTCAAGGCAATTCTTTACCAAGCATCTATTTTTGCTAAGCAAATAGGATTTCATTAATACATGCATTTCTTTTCTTGAAATTATATTCATTAAAAAAATTTATATCCATTACTTATCTATCTATCTGTAGTGTATTATTCGTGGTGAAGATGAAAAAAGTACAGTCAGCCCTTTATTTCTATAATTTCAGCATCTGCAGGTTTAAATAACCATGGATCAAAAATATTTGGGGGACTTCCCTGGTGTTTCAGTGGTTAAGACTTTGCCTTCCAATGCAGGGGATGCGGTTTTGATCCCTGGTTGGGGAGCTAAGATCCCACATGCCTCATGGCCAAAAAACCAAAACATAAAACAGAAACAATATTGTAACAAAATTCAGTAAAGACTTTAAAAATGGTCCACATCAAAAAAATCTTTAAAAATCTTTGGAAAAAAATTTTAGGAAGTTCCAAATAGCAAAACCTGAATTTTCTGCATGCTGGCCACTATTTACATAGCATTTATTTTGTACTTACAACTATTTACATTGTATTAAATATTATAAGTAATCTAGAGATAAGTTGAAGTACATGGGAGCATATGCATAGGTTATATGCAAATACTATGACATTTTATATAAGGGACTTGAACATCCTTGGATTTTAGTATCAGTCGTGGGGTCCTGAAACCAATCACCCTGGTGTATACTAATAAGCACTGAGACATAGTGGTGATCTGAATGTAAGAGGATGTGAGAAAGAAGAGCTGTGTGATGCTGCATCATTAATATATGATGGCACTGTGTTCCTTTGACCTTTACCCTTAGAAACTTTTTTTCTGTACTGCAATTGCTTAATCAATAAGCTTCGTTCTGACTTAGGTCCCATAATTTATCCCAGAAGCCTTCTGCCCTCAAATAGCAATGACTAGATTGCCAAAGGAATGAGTTACCTTGTTCAAAGAATCAAATGATTCTATGAAGTCACATAAGGACCACCTTTTCTTTATTTGGTTAACCTGAGTTGCCGATTAATAAAATTTTCCTTATCCGATGTAGCTATTCATCTAACTTTCTCCTGTATTTCCTGTACTGGAGACATATAGCATGGTGTTATGTGAAAATGAGTTCCATAAAAGAAAGAAATTAACTGTATTAGACACTAAATTCTATTTTACTTTCTCTTTTCCAACTGAGCATGCATAGATACACTATTAATTTGATTTTTAAAATATGACTCTACTAAATCTGTTTTAAGCTACTGTAAGCTCTCGTTATTATACGTGCATTACTATACTGCTTTATTTTTAAGTAGCTCTGGGTCATTATACACCTCAAAGTGTGATTATCAGATTAAAATGGAGAAAAGTATTATAAGAAATATAAAAGACAAATTCTGCTCATAATTAAGGATGCAACATGGGAAAACTTAATTTAGAAATAGTTGAGCACGCTACATTAGGGAAATTTGGAAAAGGTCATACAAAGACTGATTATTAAAAAACACTCTTCCACAATTCCTATGCTGCTTGACCAGGATACTTCGGTGATCAAAGATTTAGGAAGAGCTAAGAGAAAACAGTATACACAGTTTTTTTCCTTATAATAACTTTAATGTCATATGTATAATTGGCACAAATATTGTTTTTAATGTTTGCTTGAAATGGTATATTGAAAACAAGGTCAATAAATTAAAATGTCCGAATGATCACATAATTATTTTATGTTGATAAACATGAGAACCATGGCAGTGACAAATACTACATTAAGGAATGATAAACACACCCTGGGAATACAGCAAAATGTAACATAATTTCCTAATAGTTACGTGGGTGGAATGTAGTTAGTGGATGTTTATTAAAGTTTATTTTTAAATGACCTGTTATTGAACTCATTATTTCAGGAGCTCAGTTAATGTACTGAGCTAGTAAGCCAAAGCCAGATGACTAAAAACAGTGACTTGATGCTGTATCCCCACAATGCTGTTCAAGAACCAATTGAACTTCTCCACTGGGCATTAAGTGTTCTTGGTTACGCTAAAAGGAGACTGCTTGCTCACCTGGTGTGCCTTGAAGATCCCGACTGTGTATGTGTCGCATGCCTTTTAAACCTCTAGCTTGAATCCCCATTCTAATTCAATCTCATGTTCCACTTCATAACTTTTCTGGCTTGAATTACTATCGTCAGTATCAGATTCATTCTCACCATCTCCATCACAATAACAGTTAACATATAAGATGCTTATTATGTTCCCAGCACTGTATAGATAACTTCCACGCATCATTTCATCATTTCATTGAATCCTCACAGCACGCTTACAGAACATCCACTGGGGTGAACAGGGATTGCCAAGAAACGATGGATTCCAGAGTCTGCGCGGTTGACCACTACCCTCACCGGATGTCTTACACACAGTCTCAACAGTGTGAAGACAAAACTCCTGGCTGCTACACTAAATTTACTACTCTTCCTTTCCCTGTGTCATCAAACAGCAATGCTAATGTCTTCCTTATATTCTCATTTCTCACCCGTAATAATCTCACCAGATTTTTATAGTCACCTTTGAACTGCTGTTTCTCTTCAATCTATCCGCCACATGCTGCTAGATTTAACATTCTAAAATGCAAATATGATCTTGCCCTGTCACTGCTTGAAATCTGTCAGTGTTTTAGAAATACATTTCAGGTCCTTAGCATGACATCCAAATACTCTTCAACACGTGGCCAATAGTAACTGTCCAGTGTCGTCTCTCATATCTTTGCTGGCAATCATTAACAGTATGTGCAGAGCACATCAAACTACTTGCCTGCTGAATGTGCTGGGGAAATAAAATCACACAAAAGAGACAAAACAAAACAAACAAACAAAAAATTCCACCACCACCAATCACAAAATGTGCTGCGAGAGGTTATGAGATCCAGGAACACACCAGCTGCAGAAAAGCCAATTCCAATGATCTCAGCTGCCTATAGCCTTAAAACCAGTGATTGCCAGGTCTTTACCCAGGGAGCCTGCAAACCTCACAGATGATATTTACTCACAATAGTGCAAGCAAGTGTGGGAGAGAAATAATGACTGATAGCTTCTTTTTTTTCTGCCTTTCAAATCTTTTAAGAATGTATGTATTGGCAAAATGTTGCCTCTTGCAACCTGACTGAAAACAGAATCCTGACGTTGCAGTTACATGGGCTTTAGCTGTGCTCCAGATAAAGTGTTAGGCTCTGGATGGTGATGAGTATTGACATATCCTACATTCAAAATATACAAGAATCTAAGCTTCTCACAATTTCTTGATACCTGTACTTCCTTGGTCCAAGCCAGCATAATCTTTGACTATATTACAGCAGTTGCCTTTAACCGACCACAATATGTTTTCTTTTGCCTCCCCCTAATGCCTCAGGCCAGCAGCCAGAATGTTCCTTTAAAACTGTACATCAAATCACACCACTCCTCTGGGCAAGACCTTCCAATAGATATTAATCTCATTCAAAATAAAAGTCAGGGTCCTTTAAAGGCCTACAAAGTCCACTATGATTTAGTTCCCAGTTACCTTTCTGACCTTTTTCCTCCTATTACTTTTCCTCTTCACTCACTAGACTCAAGTTTTACTGGCCTCCTTGAGGTTTCTTTAGCAGCCCAGGCATCCTTCAACTGTAGGAATGTTGTATTCATCCTTCCTAACCAATTACAGTCTCTCTTTCAGATGTTCCTATGACTCACTCCCTCACATCACTTACATCTTTGTCTTTTCTCAAGTGTTAATTTCACAGTGAAGTCTTCACTCAATATCGTATTTCTAATTGCACCGAGTTCCCCAGCCCAGGTGGAACTTCTTATCTCCCTTCCTGCTCTGTTTTCTCCCATTACACTTATCACCTGCTAATAAATTTCACAACTTATTTTACTTTCTCTCTCTATTGATCCCTTTTTATTGTCTTATTTCGTCTTTTTGTATTGTGTCTTCCCCACCAACTAAATTCCTCAAGGACCAAGATTTTTGGCTGAGTTTTCTCACCTCCATAATTTCAGAAACAAGAACAGAGCTTCCTACAGAGCAGAAGCACGATAAATGTAACTACGCTGAATGAAACGAATTGAGGGAGGGGTGAAGTATTCTAGTTTCAAGAGACAGTGTGTGGAGGAGGAAGGAGACCATGCATGCCACAGAAAATGCAAGGTCAGACTTGCAGAAACCCACCATCAGTGATGGACTATAGAGGTAGGGGGACAGAAATAGAAGAAGATGCGTGGCATTATTCATTTATGAAAACCCATAAAACTATACAACACAAAGAGTGAACCCTAATGTAAACTGTGGACTTAATAATAATATATCAATATTGGTTTATCCGATGAAACAAATATACCACACTAAGGCAAGAAGTTAATCACAGCAGAAACTGTGTGTGTGTGTATTGGGGGGCAGGGGAGTGGGAACTCTGTATGTGCTGTGCAATTTCTCTATAAACTTAAAACTGCTCTAAAAAATAGTCTGTTGAAAAAGATTTAAAAGGGTCTTTCGTTATTTCCCTAGAAGTTCACATGCCTGTCAGCTCCCAATTACCTTTACAATTTTAGATTACTTACTCATTCATGGTTTGAAACTCCGTCTCCTTAGGTCAGCGGTCAAATTCATGAATTTAGCTTTCTTTCTCTGCCCTTAAGAGTAATTAAATTAAGTTCAATATTAAGGAAAATTTCTACATCATTCAGGTCTGATTTAGGAGGCATTCTAGTTGATGATGCCACTTTGTCTTCTCCTGGTTCTCACTGTGAAGGACTTTGCTTCCTCTGGGCCTGTATGTTTATGCTGACACCCACTTCTGATGTTGGTTGTCTTGCCATATATTCCAATCAGCAGATCTTTCCTCCATAAAAACTCCTCGTCTAGATCTAGCATATTGCAAATTTACAGCCTTTCCCTGCATTGATGTGTCTTCTTGTGACTTAGGTGGCTGTCTTCAGACCAGGCGTCAAAGCCCTCAGACCATCTATAGTTCTGGGCCATTCTGGGTACAGGCTTTTCTAAGAGATTTGAAATCCATACAGACTATATCCAGGAAAGAGAATCTCACAAGTCCTCTGATTTGGGGGTCTGTTTAAAATTGTTTGGTGTTCTATTATACAACCTCACCATATGCCTTCAGGTTTTGACCCTAAGAGAGAAAGGATATACGGCTCTTAAAAACAAACATCACCTCTTTGGAAGACAGTTTGGCTTTCTGACAACACTAAACTCTTACCACATGACACAGCAATTAAAAACAAAGGAGTCTGTACTTAACCAAAGGAGGTGAACACTTATGTCTACAAAAAAACCCTCATATGGAAGCTTATAACTGCTTTATTCATAATTGCCAAAACCTGGAAGCAACCAAAATGTTCTTCAGTGAGTGAATGGATAAATAAACTGTGGTACATCAGACAATGGAATATTAGACAATGGTTAAAATAAATGAGCTGTCAAGCCATGAAAAGACAGGGAGGAGTTTTAAATGCATATTACTAAGTAAAAGAAACCAATTTGAAAAGGCTATGATTTCAACTATATGACATTCTGGAAAACACAAAACTATGGAGACAGTAAAAAGATCAGTGGAGTCTGAGGTTAGAGGGAGAGGTAAGAGGCATGAATAGGTGGAGCACAGAGGAGAAAATACTCTGAATGATACCATACTGATGGATGCATGTCATTATTTATTCATCCAAACCCATAGAATGTACAAGAGTGCGCTTTAATGTAAACTATTGACTTCGGGTGATCATGCTGTGTCAGTGTGGGTTCATCAGTTGTGACAAATGTGTCACTCTGGGGAGTTGTAGATAATGAGAGAAGTTATCCATGTGGGAGGGGCATGGGCAGGGGCATGTGGGAAATCTCTGTATCATCCTCTTAATTTTGCTGTAAACCTCAAATTGTTCTAAAAGAGTAAAATCTGGGCTTCCCTGGTGGCGCAGTGGTTGAGAGTCCGCCTGCCGATGCAGGGGACACGGGTTCGTGCCCTGGTCCGGGAGGATCCCACATGCCGTGGAGTGGCTGGGCCCGTGAGCCATGGCCGCTGAGCCTGCGCATCCGGAGCCTGTGCTCCACAACGGGAGAGGCCACAACCGTGAGAGGCCCACATACCGCAAAAAAAATAAAAATAAAAAAAATAAAAAAAATAAAAAAGTAAAATCTTAAAACATCAGTTTCTTCTATCTCTTCTTGCCTAGATATGAATCTTCTTTTTCCATCCCCCAAATGCTTTTTATCTTTTTATCTTGTATGAAAACAGTAACTTCATGTTTTCCTTTAATCTCATGTTTATGGATTTATGACTATCTCTTTCAGGCTTTTGTTCTGATATCATAAGTCAAGGTTTCTAGAGTACAAAACCCTTTTCCCTCTAAGTGTTTTGCTCTTGAAAAAGAAAACCAAGGCTTTCAAATCTCTGTCAGTCTCCAAAATGCATAAAAGGATAAAAAATGAGAACCACAACATTGCGTGTGTGTGTGTGTGTGTGTGTGTGTGTGTGTGTGTGTGTGTGTGTGTTGGGTGAGGCTGATGAAAGTGAAAGATGAGTGTTCACTTTTACCTTGTGGTGCCTATGTATACATAACTAGAAAACCACATTAGGACAAAGAAAAGACAGACTAAATTAAAGTTTCAAAATACATTTTGTTCATTTGAGTGAAGGATATTAAAAATAAAATTACTCTTTTTCTGTGAGTTTATAATTAAAATTTATTTGAACATGCACTCAGAGCTGACTGAAATGACTCTGCATTTTATATTTTCATCGCAATGCATTCAAATCTTTAAAATTTCATCTGTTCATATATAAATAGAAGACTTGGATTCTGGCGTTGTGCAGAAAGAAACTCTTGTACAGGCTTAGTACACAAAAAGGATGGAGTTTAATCTGTCCTTGTTCCACCGGCACACAATAATTAGGTATCAGCAGAGAAGTTGTGAAGTGTAGCCATGTTTTCAAACTAGAGTTGCATAAATCCCCCTTTCTTCCTATATTTAATGTGACTTCACACTTAAAGTAATTATATTTGGACAAGGTTCTTCGGCTAAAAGTGAGGTTGATTATAGGAAACCCAGACGCTTAGGCACTTGAAAGCAGTAAACAATTATAGCCCATCAATTTATGTGTCCTTTTTCTTCAGAAAGTCATAATGACCTACACTTAATTATACATATCTTACTACATTAATAAGAGATCCATAAGCTCTTCATTGTGAGATCCTCAAGATCTTATAGGATTATTTTTCAAGAAATAAAAAATAATTATTTTCATCTAATTCATATTGCAATTGACAATGCTCTTTGCACAATTAAAAATCTCACTTTTGTTATGAAATATAAAACACACTTCCTTTCTTGAAATGTGTTATTATATAAGAGGAAGTGTGTGGAATATAAATAAATTGCTTATTTTGTATGTTAATGGGCTTGTGAGTAGGCCAAGAAACAGACAGGACTAGTACGTGAGCAATGTTGGCTGATTCTCATGAAGGACCCTTGTGTGCTGGCTGGTTGCTGTATACAATGGGCTGAAACCACGCTGGAATAGACTGATGTTGAGTCCTAGTACTTCATCAGAGGCGAGCATTTAGGGATGTGGAGCTGACAAAATTAAGGACTTGGTCAGGGCTCAGCAAGAACAGATTGGGGAAGCTAGATGTCTGCCAGGCAGCTTATTGTAACCTCTGGGATAATGTGCCCTGGTTGTCTTTCTGAATAGATTGAGTCCTGTGGCTCTGCAGAGGGAATACAACAAAGGCACAGACCACTTTAAATCACTTCCCTTCACTCCAGTGGGCAACATGAGAGCCAAAATTTCATCCCACCCATGATAATCACCTTTATCAATGAGGTTCTTAGGTACCTTGAGACCCTCCACCATCTGCATGTACAATTTGGGAGTTAAGTAGCACTGAATTACAAATTTAAATAAACAAATTTTAATTGAACACTCAATGCCAGGCTCTGTGGTGAAGGAAAAGCTGAAATATAATGAATTCAGAAATGCCGCTGGTGACAATGTACAAAATTATTTGTACACATATATATGCAATAATCAATTATAATTTTACGTATCACAAACAAATAGAAATAAGTGTTTTAAAATAATACAATTAGCAATAACATCAAAAAACAACCATCTAGGACTAAATCTAAGAAAAAATAAGAGACCTCTGCATTGAAAACAATAAAATGGTATTGACATAAGTAAAATTAGACTGATATAAATGGAGAGATGTATCATAAGTATGGATTAAGATATTCAATAGTATAAAATTGTTAATAATCTTATGAGGTTCATTTTTCCAGAATTTGTTAAGCTGATTCTAGAATGCATGTGGAAATACAAAGGACCAAGAATAGTCAAAACAAAATGAAGAACAAACCTGGAGGAATTACACTGTTAAGTAATTATATACATATATATTATATAATGCACTATTAACTATTTTATATATATAGTTATATTTCATTAATTTAAGTACAAAACTGGCAAAACAAATCAATATTGTTAGAATTTAGGACAATGGTAGAAATTCCTGAATTAAACTGCCATTTACCAATTTTACCAAATGCAGGATTTCCAGAACAAAAGAAAATGAAGAAAATGACACACATGCAATTTTCTTTTTTTTTTTTTTGGCAGGGCTGTGCGGCATGCAGGATCTTAGTTCCCCAATCAGGGATGGAACCTGTGCCCCCTGCATTAGGAGTGCATAGTCTTAACCACTAGACCGCCAGGGGAGTCCCCATTACATGTAATTTTAACAGCTATTTATTAGTATAATTTTATATTTCCTTGTTATTATTGGCACAGCCTTGTAGAAAGCAAATTGGCTTTCGAAGAGGAATCATGTTGTTTTGAATTTTTTCTACAGAAAACCCCCATACGTAAAAGTGTTTTCATGAAGATATTCACTGGAAGATGCATTTTTTATAGCAACAACGTGAAAGCAACTGCTGGGTCTTGAGGCTGTGGTGTATAGAGCGGCTCAAACTGGCTTTAGGCTGTGGACAGCATCTCTTCACCAAGTTCACTTTCAGTGACATCAAGCTGGCAGTTCTGTTCTTTGAAGGGCTGGTTGTATAACATTTACCAGCATTGCACTGGGTGAGAACAAATCTATTTTTGAACAAATACATGTTTGCAATATTAAATGGCAATTAAAATTAAGACCCTTATGCTATTCTGCTGGAAAATGCTACATTACGGTAGATCTCTTTTTATATTGCCATTCCATTTGATATAGAGATGATGAGTTAGTTAAAATGATACATGAGGAAAAAAAAGAAAAAATACAGGGAAATGCCATATGTTAATCTCAGAGAATATGATTTTATTATTCTTATGTGTTCCTGTGTTTTTAAATATTTTAAAAATTACTTTATTATAAAATTTTTTATTTTATTCATAAAGGTTAGCAAAATTGAGAATCTTTGTTGAATTCTTATTTATTATGAAAAGTATAAGATCTAATAACTCTAAAGTTTATATCAGCTGATGCTTGCTGATTGGTTTAAAATACTATAAGTCAATATCAATCTTCTTCATTCCAAATGTCCTAATTTACTGTATTATTTGCAATAATGATAAGATACAGATTACATTTGGAACACTTACACAGTTTATCTTAAAATAGAGACAATAGATGAAGGATTAGCATCTTGCTATATCGTTATAAAATCCAAGAGATATGGGCAAAACAGTAAATTCTATTAAAGATGATTAAATCCATTAATTACAAAAGTTTGCGAACATTTCTGTAGAGACCCAGTATGTGTGGCATTACCTTTTAAGATTTACATTTCACATGTAAATTAAAAACTATCAAACCAAAAAATTTATTAGCACAGAAACCTAGAAGAGTCATAACACAACAGCCAAGCAAGCAATCAATGGTTATACTGTCTCATCTGTGGCCAAGACTGTATTCATTGCAATACCACTTTAGTTTTGAATTTTCTAGTATATAAGACAATGTATGCTGTAAAGTCTGGGTCACTACAGAGTTAATTAGGTAAAGTATGTTATTTGTTTATGTATCTTTTGCTTAAAAAATAAACTTTCAGCTTATTTGGTGTCACAACATATAAATTTTAGTTTTAATATACTATGTAATAAATTTTAATAAGTTTCTGGTTTGGAAGAGGAAGAGCTCTTTCTGCATAAGAGATTTATCAGTTGATCCAGTGAAAATGAAATTATTTTAATATATTCCTTCTCACACCCATGTGGAGAGTTGTGAACTAATTATGTTTCTGTTGGTGAAAAAAGTCCAATATATTATAAAACTCATAGGGATAGGATAGTACACAATGCCAGTCTAATGGGTTGTGATCCTTTTAAACTTTCAACATGTCAGAGTTTCCACAAGAATATCATTTAACAATATGTTGCCAAAATAGATACTTCTAAGGGTGCATTCCCCTCTTTATCTCTTTAAAGCACGCTTTAACCACCTTCTTAGCCCTTCTAGCACCTTCAGTCTACTTCATGGTCCACCTGAAATTGTAAGTCAAGGTTTTCTGTTGACGTCAAGAATGGAGGCTACAGTATCTGACGTGTCGTTTCCAGATCATATCCTCAAGAATCAATTGAGCAGTTTCCTCACACAGTAGATATATCTCCAAAGCAAAGCTAATGAAAAGCTGCAGTGAGATTTTCATTCTCCCTTTTATTCTAATTATTTGGGGAAAAAGTTCAAACTTTTATATCCAGCATTATGATAGAGCAGATATATATATTTTTAAACCCTTGTGATACAAACCAGTTAGAGATTATGGTTAAATATAAAATAGCTTTTTGTATAAATAGCTGAGTTCAGGAGACAGAAGTCACCAGAGCCAACACAGAGAAGGGAAAAAACAAACAAGAGGGATAAGCAAACAGGGAGGTTTTTATGGATCTTAACGATAAGATTTCAGCATTTAAAACAGCAGAGGGAAGAATAGACAAAACTGAAATGACTAACTCAGGGTAGGTTCAACACACGGAGACTCCCTCCATCCCCCCATTGTTTGGAGACCACAAAGAACTTCATGATCACAGGCTGGGTTCACAGAGGAAGGAAAACAAATCCCTGGAGAATTTGTATCAACAAGCTTGTCTTCACATCAAATTTCTGCTACCTGCCTGGTTTCTGAAAAGCTAAACAAAAAATTTAAGTGGTTTGGGGTTTATATCAAAGTATGAGTGTTGTACAAACTTTTCTGACACTAAAAAAAAATGAGTTGGAATTCAACCAGCAAAAGATGACTAGGAAAAACAAAATATAAAATATATTTGGAAAGTAACAACACACTACAAAAAAACATCTTGCAGATAAATGATGAAATTATTATGGAAGTCAGGACTTTACTTAGAACTAAAAAAATGAAATCATTGTACACAGACAGCAACTTGTCATCTGCACTTAAATTTTTATTATTAGTTACTTATAATAATTATAATTTTAGTATTAGGTACTTACTGAAGAAAATTATGAATTAAAAAACCACTTAACAAATTTGAAACTGAAAAACAGAGTCAGTCAAAAAGAAATTAGGGTGAAAGCGAGAACAAAGAAAAGGCTAGAAAATAATGGACTATAAAACAAAGGTATTATTGAATGTCCAAAAACCTAATAGCTTTGTATAAAGAATAATAAAACAGGAAAACTTCTGGTAAGAGTGAGCAACATTTGTGAAAGATTCACAGATAAAAATGATTACTTCATAAGAATAGAAATACATCAAAAATTTTATATAAAACTATTTCGAACACACTTACGTGTGTTTACATAATGTGAACAATTTCCTTGCAAAATGCACATTCCCAAAACTGACACAAAAAGAAATACTGTAATGAACAGACTTTTAAAACCATTTTAGATGTTAACTCAGTGATTAAAAATCAAAAACAGCATACACACAAACACAAAATTATCAAAGAATGTTATATATGAATTAATAGCAAAATAAAACATTCCTGAACTTATTTTGTGGAACTAGCATATAATAGCTTTAGCAAGAAAGAAAACTCTAAGAAAAGCAAATTGAATCCAAAAGCCATTTATTTTGTCACGACAGTAGTTTTTTTAATGTTGTACTTTCTAGGAATTTCCCACACATTCTATTTTGTTTGTATTATTTGAGTCCAGTATTCACTAACTTAATCAAAGACTGCCTATATTTATACCTATCTATTATCTATCTATCTATCCATCCATCTATCTACCTCTTTGTTCTTGTTTCTTGCTATATTGTCCTCCAGTGTAAACTAGCCTGCAGGAAGGTCAGGGGGTTCCTGATTCTCCTTTCTGAATTTCTGATGCCTTATCTGTGTATCTTTTCCTCCTTGTCATCTTTGTTGTCTCCTGTCAGTTATCAGACTCATATCAACTATTGACCATTTGACTCTGTCAGCTTGACTGAGTCCAAGGGGACATCCCTTACATAGTACCAAATCAATCATCATTCTTACATTTTTTTTCCTTTTGTAAATAAATATTCGTGACAATTGGGAATACAAGCAATATGAATAAACCATACAGGTAATACTAACATAAAAATAGTATAAACCATATTACAGCATATGTTAATGATACAAAAACATGTGGACGATCCAAATTAGTTTACCCTACCATTGAAAATAGGAGAAAAATAATCAGTAAGGACAAATAAAAGTCTTTTAAACATACTTAGATGTGTTTTCTCTAAGCTTTATTTATTAGATGTGTTTTCTCTAAGCTTTATTTATTTGTAATTTTGTTGAACAACATTTTTCTTCTTGCATAGAATAATAAGCTAATATTAAATATGGATTTCTATAAGGTGAAGACCTTGCAATTATTTTTTACTGGGGTTAAAAAACATAATTATTTGAAACTAATTCTTTGAGATGTTTTCTCAGATCACAGGACTGAGAAGAAACGAGATGAGAAGGAGTTACAAAAGAAGATAAATATTGCACTCTTTAATGTCACATATTTATATGAATATAAATAGTATTGCAATAAGAATGTGATGTAGCCTCAAGTACATTACTATTTGTCTGACATCCAGATATGATATAATTATTCTTTTGTTGTTGAACAATTGAAAATAGATCATTGAGTGGTTCCCTTGCTGATATAGTTGGAAATCAAGAGTCAGAAGGAAGTTAGGAGATTTTGAAATGCCTCCTCACATAAATGTTAATAATTCTTGCAATTATGTTTGCTTTATTTTGAATGATTCTAGAACAGCCAAGCAGAATATCAGATGTGATAGATGGTATTTATGGCTGTGAATATGCTGAAGTATGTAAGCTGGTGATCACTAAATTGTGATTCTTCTTTTACATAATAAAAATGAGGACATCCTAAACCACTAGTGGAAGGAGATGCATTGTGGGATGACTCATCCATCATCCACATGTCACAGGTATAAATGACTGCTTTCTTAGCTGTGACTTACCTGTCATAGGTAAGTTGAAACTCTTTAAAATGTCCTTGAAACACCCCAATCTTTACCACCATGGGACCCTGACAGGGGGTTGTGGTTCAATTCTTAATAATTAGTGTGTTGCTACCTATATTTCAGGAATGCTGGCTTCAATAGTTAGGCAAGGAGAGTTATTCCCAGGTGAAATTGTTCTTACTAAAGTCTGTGTCAGCATCAGTGCACCATTGAATATTGCTGTCTCAGTTAAATAGAGCACAGCATACGTGGGATGTGGTGCAGTTATCTCAGTCATATATTTCTTAGCAATGGTGAGAAGATGAAAAGTGATGACAATGAGAAGAAGGCTAATAAGTATAAGTAATGGAGGAGATCTAAATACGAGGTACACTGTAAATCAAATATTAATCACAAGCTGCCAGTGATAAATATTCTTTATATGTTATTATCTCTTTTTCTAAATGAAGCTACTTGTGTTCAATGGGACTGTTCACATTTTCCTTCTTTGATCATACACACATGTCTTAACAATCAGATTAGGAAGATCCTGAGGCTTTGCTTCCAATTAGTCTGAAATTTTTACCTTAGAAGGAAGCTTATTGACATCATTCCACGGGGGACTTGTTTATCCAATCTTAAATTAGAAACATCTTACTCTTGCTTTTAAAAATTCTATTTATAAAGTTAAGTTATTCACATGGTTTCCTATTGAAATGTATTTTATCTTTACATAATGGGAACAAAGAAGATTTAATAAACTCAATTACCTACTTTCTATCACATCCATAATCCAGATTAGGTAAAGCCAAATCAATTTTTAAAAATATGGCCTGCATTAATTGTCCTCAAAAATTAGTACTTGAATAATCATCTCTAGATTTCTCCTTCATCACTTTTCTTAGATCTCATATACCAGAATAGCTTGTTTTCCCAAGTCTTTCATAGTTTCCTACGGGCAATACATTACAATTACCAAAAGCACCTCTGGGTATATCACTTCTTATTTTAGAGCTTAGCGATCATCAGCTGTAATAGGTAAGTCTTCTTCAGGCCAAGGGGAAAAGGGAAAATAAATAAACATAGGCAAGCAGCAATCTCGGAGTAGCTTAATTTGCCCTGGGCCTAAGCCTGACCAAGAACAGTCCGCAGAACATTCCCCGGGCATCCTCAGAGTGTAGGACCATCACAGGGATTCAGTTAACCAGGTTCCTTACAGGGAGTTTCGTTTTCAAGGCTCAGGGTCACATTCTCCTTTTCTTTGCCACGTGTTCTTCATACTAACCCTATGCTGTCCCTTGCAGGATTTCCTATCAGTTTAGCTCCTTTTAAATTGTTCATGATCTATTAGGCATTTTTACATTTCTCCATGCTTGACTTTGGATATGTTCTTGAGTGGAAATCACTATTGTTTCTCCGTTCATAATGGTTTTGTCAACTTTGCCTAATTCTTGATCACCTACACAAAGAGAGCTGCTGATCAATTGACACACACTGCTCTGACCAATTCCTGGTCATTTATTAGTTATTGTATTATGCTCTTTCATGAGAACTTTAATTTCTATTTACACATTTATGGCTAAAAATCCTTATGTGAAACTTAATTATTCAAGACAGTCTGAAGCTGGAAAGGGCTTTACTGAAGGCTCATTGGGTGGTAAGCTGGGCAGAGAATGTTAGTCTCATATACCACCCACTGGATATGATCTTCCGATAAGGATTTGCTCTATAAGTATTAGCTTCACTCCCTGAGCCCTGTACTTCTATGAGAGAGACTTCCTGGCTATAGCAGTAACTTACCCAGCTTCTCTGTGGCACAAATCTCTGCCAGCATCGGCACTATAGAAAAGGTCAGCAAAGGATTCAAAAGGTCTTTAAGTAGAAGAGTCCTGACCAGTTTGACTTGGAGAGTTATTACTAAGCGCAAGAGTAGGGAAAGGGTCAATCTGTTCTGGATTAATTTCTACCTCTGGGGCAAGATATGTTAAAACTCATGGTCGCTGAATGAGAAAGGGACTTTACTGCAGTATCTACATTTCAAATATCATCCAAAGATCATCTGCTCTAGAGGAGGAAAGTACTTCTCTGCTACATATATCACACCAAAATAGGATGGAGCTGGTCTCTCCAACTGTTTAAGAAACCTGGCAGTAATTTGAGGTTCCCAGCATGAAGGGTAAAATGTTGGGGACATAGTAGTAAATAAATAGGAATGGGGGACTGTTTATACTTACACAGGTGGAGTCTTCACCATAAGATTCTGGAAACTGTCAGGGGTATGTGATTTGTACCCCCAATTATGACATAGACTATGTCAATGACATTAATATTGTGAGCACGCCATAGTTTGTTTTTTTCTTTTTATTTGTTTGTTTGCTTTGCTTTATATGCTTGATATTTTATCAGGCACTTTTTTTTTCTTTTCTTTTGGTAAATTTTATTTTAAAATAATTTCAAATATACAGAAGTTGCAAGAATAGTTGACAACACTTTCATGTTAATAAACAGAGCGTTACTAAATGACGAAAGTATTAAAAATAACTATAGCTACAATAATTTGTTAATGGATAAACAATATATAGAGATATAAATTGTGTCAAATTAAAAAAATACGCACAACATGAAAGTTGCGAGTTAAGTTTTATTTGGGGCAAAATGAGGACTATAGCCTGGGAGACAGCATTTCAGATAGTTCTGAGAAACTGCTCCAAAGAGGTAGTGGGAAGGTCAGTATATATGTGATTTTGGTGAAGGGGGAGTACATGCAATCGAGCACATATTTTTTGCAGAAGGTCTCTGCTAGTCACGAGGAGCAGACGTCACCATGAAGGATTTTAGTGCTTTTCTAGATACAGGGAGATGCAAGAATTGGGCTCATAAAATCATCGCCTGAAAATATCTAACTATCTGAAGACCTGTTCTGCCAGTTTTTCCCAGAGCACAGAGTGCTTCATTGCTGCTCTCCATCTGAGCTCTTTTCAGGGGGTATTGAAAGTCAGCAGCTGCAGCAGCACATGATTTAATCCCTGTAGAGATAGATGGCAAGTGCCAATTTGTAGTTGATGATTGTAATATCAATAGCATATAAAATGGGTGGGGGAAAGGCAAAAGTGCAGAGTTTTTATATGCAAGTGAATTTAAGCTTTACTTTTCATGGTATTTGTATGACTTTACCTTACAAACTCAATTTATTATTGTTACTATTACTTTATTTTACCAAACATTTTTTTTTGTTCTAAGGGCTATTTCTTCTTTTATTTTCCTTCTCTTTGAACTTGTCATACCTTTTCCACTTTTTGAATATGACATTTAATAACTTTTGTTGGAAATATGTTTTTGAACGGCCTCCTTGAATCTCTCTTTCATCTTAAGTGATTTACTCTTTCTTTTTATTCTGTATTATTTATACTGATAAATGAAAATATATTTCTAGAAAATATTCATATTAATATATACTGATTATTTATAAACTGTAACTTTTAAAAATGAGAATATGAAGACCTTTTTTTTATGGACATGATTCTTTTTAGAGTGAGCATTCAGAGGTTACTTGTTATTCAGGTAAGATCAAAGTGGATCGGTGAGGGTTTTCTTCTGGAATGCCTCGACCCACTAAGCTTCTCCAACACTCCTAGTATTCCTTTTTCCATTTCCTTCTGCAAAAGCATTGATTTGTTCCCTCTGGGGATAAACTCTAAGTTGCCTGCACTATGCATGGAAGCTGAAGGGTCAATTGTGTATTAGAACAAAGCAACTTTCTAGGAATTCATCCATTTTCAGCTCTAACATTCTCTTCTTTCTCTCTGCCTCCTTGGATTCCACCACTGTTTCTCAGATCCACAGTCAAAACCTTTCCAGGACAGGTTGCCTTCCTCTCTCACTGCTTTGGTTACTTCTGCTTTCATTTGCCAACACAGTTTTATAACTTTTACCTTCCCCATATCTGGAAATCCTTTGTCCACTGTTGACCTTGTCCTGATTCTGCTATTATTGGTTTGTATATATTTTTCTATTCCTTTATATTATTTTATAAAATTTCAGGAGAGAAGGAGGGAAGTTCATGTGTTTGGTGTAATGTCTATAAACACAATTTCCATAAAGATTTGTGAAATTTGATTTTGGTCTAACAAAACTAGCTACACCTAGGAAAAATTTTAAAATCTGTTTAAATTATATGAAGCAGTGACATTAAATATAAAAGTATATATTTTACAAATGTTGCATTTTAAAGTTGAATATTTTATCTTTAGAATTTCAAAACAAAAAGACAATATTGTACCAAAGCAACATGAGAAAATGTTCTACTCTCTCATCCTTTTTTCACCTATTAAAATATTTCATACATTAAACCCCAGCAATCCATAATTAATCCATAAGCAAGTTTGTCCTTTTCAAATGATATTCTAGCAACAACTTCCCCAGTCAGGTTAAAGGAATGGAGGTGAGGCGGAGGAGAGGAATAAAAGAGGCAAAACCTTAAACTGAAATATCAAACAATTTTATTCTCCGGAAATATGATTTCTATTAGATCTTATGGCTAAAATGAGGGAAAAAATCAATATAAAGAGCTGGGCATCTTGATGAGGGTGTTTAGAACAACCCAATGCATAAATTATACTCAAAGAGGATATTGACTCCCTAATCTATAATGTTTCAAGTACAAAATAAATGTTTACATACATTCACATAAACTAAACATTTCAAAGCCACCTCACTCTCTGGAATTCTCTATTATAATGGAATAAAGGGGGAAACCCACTTGAGATCCTAATACTCCTAATTTGCTAAGTGCAGGAGGCCTGCAAATGTAGGCTTTCCTGAGGCTACTATTGTGTAGATAATGAGGGCCCTCCAGTACCAACATGTATTTCATAATAGCTTAGAGTTTTAAAAGCACAGGAGTGGGATTTTTGAGGACCGAAGATTTATCTACTCTTGACTGAATGGATTTGAGAGGTAGCTTTTAGCTTCCGTTCAATCTCTTTAACCTGTTCTTGTTTACTGAAAATCTGTCCTTATGTTCTGCTTTGAACCTTTCTCTTATGAAAGGCTTGTATGCATTGCATGGCATGTTATCCGGTCTTAGTGAATAATAAAAGCTCCTTAAAGAAGGCATTAAACATAGAGAGACAGAGAACTGTTATTCCAAAACTGTACTCAGACAAGGACCACGTGTCCATTCCTCAAACTTCTTTTTCAATACTTACACCTAAAAATCTTTATTTTTTTCACTGGACTATTTTCCTTGCAGTTACATAATAACTCTTTCTATTTTTTTATTTCTTCTTCAGCAAGTGAAAAGGAAAACTACTCATATTCTAGTATAACAGATTTTAAACTTGAGTTTCTATCCTCTTTCCAACTCTACACATACAAACACACATACACATACACACACACAGAGATAAACCTGCTTGTGTACAAGGAATGGGGGGAAAATCAGAGGTATGAGCTGCTAGACTTGTGAATCTTTGGATCCAGAAATAGATAAAGGCCATTTGAAATTCATGTCCTACAAGAAACAAAGAATAAATAGTCTCCAAAGGAGGTAGAAGTCAGGAGTCAGGAGCTATACAGGCATACACAAGAGCTATACAGAATTCCTGTTTTTAACCAGCAGCTATAAAAAGAGATTTTAAAAAAAGATGCCTAAAACTTAGACTAGATGAGCCAGTAAGTTTAGAAAAGGAGAGACAGAGTCTCATACACGGCAGCTGAAGGAAGCCATCTACCTGATTGCTACCCAATCCATGATATTCTCATTATTAACCATTACAGAAGTCCAAACTCTCGATAGAAGATAAGATTCTGGCTTAATCAATTTTGAAAAACAGTGACTTAGGGAGGTAGTCAATCTACTAGATACCAAGATTCATTTTAACGTCTGGAGTTGACCCTGCATTAAGTAATGAGTTAAATTGAAAGCCTAGAAACACATCAAACATTTATAGAGACAAAACATTTGAGAGGGATAGCACTACGAATTGGTTCATGATTGGTGAACTATTCAATAAGTGGTTCTAGGACAACTGATAATTTATACGTGCAAAAATGAAATTCAATTCCTATTTCACAGTGTGCTTCAAAAAACATGTCCAGTTAAAGACATAATACAGAAAATGAAAATTTAAAATTTTAAACATGTTACAACTGAATATATTTATATTCTAAGGGCATTAAAACTTTATATAAACAAAACAAAACAAAGTATAAGCCAAAAAGTAAAAGATAGACAGACTAGATTACATTAAATATGTTTTAGGTCTATACAGGAAAAGGCACTAGTAACAAAGTTAAAAGACAAATGATACTATGAGAAAGACATACACACGGTATAAAATCAACAAAGATTTGAATCCAAAATTTATAAAAGTGATATTTATAGAATATAAAGTTTTTATTCATTTTGATATATGCTTATGTATATTAAATATACATATAAAGTACCTAATAATATATTATAAATGTGTCAAAATAAATTATCACCCAGCATCCAGATTTTGGTCTCTAATGCCATTCTCCTATTTAAAAAATTCCTTGAAAACAATCACTGATTCTAGGAATGGACAGAAATTTTATAGGAAGAGTCTAGAGAGTTTATGGTACAAAAAAAAAGTAAAGTGCTCAGAAGTCCTGCAATGAGCGGATATGTCAAAGGGACACAGGACCCAACTAAAAGGGATCACAATAAATAAAATGGAAACAATTTGACAAAATAAAGTAATATTAGATCATTACTAAGGGTATAAAGTAAGTATCCATGAGTCCATAATGATATAAATAAATGATGTAATAAATAAATAAATGAGGGAGAAGATCCAAATCTCCCATGCAGAAGAATCCCAAATAATGTATGTAGATTCTCTGAACTCAAGGGAAGACTGCATACTAAAGGATTGGAAAAGGGGGACTAAAAGTATAACCTCACAGTGAAGAATCCTGACAAATTCTACCTCTGCTGGATGGTCAAGGTTAACACCAATAGTGACAAGTCCTGTTGGTAGCATCTACCCTTGATATTGTGTGCTGAGAATGAAAAATGGCACTTTACCTCTGTGGTAGTCTTCCTCAAAACAACAGCAACAACAAACACAATTCCAGTCTAGTCGCAAAAAAAATTTAGACAAATCCTAATTGATGATCATTCTACAAAATGAAACAAAACTGACAACTACTCCTCAAAACTTTCAAGGTCATCAAAAATGCGGAAAGTGTGAGAAACTTTTTTCTCCAGAGGAAATTAAAATGACATACTTACTAGATGTACACCAGCAAAAAGCAAAAAGAAAGCAGAACTTGAAGGTTTGGAAAATTCTCAGACTATCCATTTTACAAAAAATGAGAAAGCACGCTGTGGAGTGAACACCAAAGGAATTGCAGGGTAACTTTTGCTAAAGAGAGTAAGGGTTTTCCTGGTGGCAGAGTGGTTAAGAATCTGCCTGTCAACGCAGGGGACATGGGTTCAATCCCTGGTCCGGGAAGATTCCACATGCCACGGAGCAATTAAGCCCACTGGCCACAACTACTGAGCCTGCAATCCACAAGTAATGAAGCCCACTTGCCTAGAGCCCCTACTCCGTAACAAGAGAAGCCACCACAATGAGAAGCCCGCGCACCACAATCGAGAATAACCCCTGCTCACCGCAACTCGAGAAAGCCCACGCACAGCAACGAAGACCCAACGCAGCCAAAACTAAATAAATACGTTAAGTGTGTGGCACAGGGATACAAACAAGCATCTTGGCAGAAACCAGGAGTAGAGATGGTTTATCCAGAAAAGATGTGTGGAGGACCCACTCGTCAATGGCTTGAACCCTCCCGAATTGCGCAGGAGACTGGCTGACGGGTTTTGAGAATTTTATACCAGTAGAAATGTTGCCAGCCTGGAATGAAAGGGACGGAGAAAGGATGAGATGAAGTAAGAATGACCACGGATGCAAAGGACTGAACTGATGGCACCTCCTTGGGCTAACAGGGCAGGGCTACCACCACAGTGGGACCGAAGGGCAGTGGGCTCCCCACCTGCACAGAAAGATCCAACATCCTTCTGATTTGGACTCAAACAAATGCTGGAACAGTACAGTGTTCTTCAAGATTTAGGGAGGAGGTCGAGAGGAAATTGATCCTGATTTGGATTTAGATGTGTTTCTTAGTAGCAGCAAGATTATTTCTTCCAGAGCATTTGAACTGTTATGCAACCAAAGGCAATATATTTTTCTTAGAAATAATAAATAACATAAAATAGGCAATTTATATAATATAGAAAAATATGAATTAAATATTAAAATATTAGCAGTTATCAGAATTTAATTTTCCTCAGTTTTCTTAGTCACTTTTTGTGAAATAAAACTATTTTCATTTCTGTAATGAGAAAAATGTTTTTATTTATAAGGATATATATATCATATTATATCTTGTATTATATACTATTTATATTATATTATGCTATACAATACTATACTATACTATATTATAATATCACCACTGTATTAATGAACTTTTCGTGTGTGTCAGGTCCATTAGAGTATTAGTCTGAGAAGAGCAATGACCTTATACAAAGACCTGATTTCTGGATTTATTGCTGCCTCTTAATACTTGGACCTTGGACAAGCCACTTAACCTCTTTAAGGTTATTTCCTGCCCTACATACCTCACAAAGTAGGTGTAAGTATCAAATGAGGTTATTTATGAAGGTTCTGCAATTCTCAGTATAAATGTCAGGAATGATTATTGCAAAAATAATTTTAACACAATTCTCAGCTTTAAAAACAGAAGTAACATGTATTTTTATTAAATAGATATTTTGAAGTTTTTAAACTGTCACCTATCTTACAAAACATATTTATACTAGATAATAATAAAGCCCCACATTTATGTAGAATTCTGTAAAAATAACCAATAGACCATGAATGTTTATGTTCAAGTGAAATATTATACTATGTATCTAAGAGAGTCTGAAAATTTATTTTAACAAATGTCATGTTTGGTGAAGAGATTGTAACTAATAAATACTGAGATTTCATATCGAATTACTTGCTCTAGATGCTATCCTTGGAATTTATTAACATTTGGGGAGTTTAGAAGTTGTTTTTGTTGTTATTTGTTTTGATTTGGTTTGGTTTAATTATAAAGAAGTTGATCTATCATCTACCATTTCAGAAAGGATATATTCCAGACCCATTGCACCAGAATGAAAGCTTGGGCTTCACACCTGAAAATAATGATATAAGGTTTAGGACTCCATTTTTTAAAAAGCCCTCAAATGTTCTGAGCAGTAAGAGATGGTGAGAGAGAGATGATAGATTCTTCTGATGATTACCTAGCGTTATGCTTCTAACTTTCAGTGACCTGGATGCACAGAAGACATACAACTACAGTTTTATTTCTCAGGAATTTATATTTAGTATCTGACCTTTTTCATAGTTTTTATGTGAATTCTGGGAAAGAAAAAAGAAAGGATCTATAACTGTAAAAACTAAAACCTCAAACTAATTCATCTTTTGTATAATACAACACCAAAGAGAGTACTTTGAGCATAGTCAAAGTTACATAAATACTTACTGAATACATTATATAATCAAAGAAATAAAAAAATCACTGCAAGGGAAGGTACAAAGTTTATATCAAGCCAAAATTTATCTTAAGCTCTAATTTATTAACTTCTTTTGGCAGGACACGGTTTATAACAGACAAAATGATGACATCATGGTGACTGTGGAAGAGATCTGATTTGATATTTGTCTAGATGCAACTAAGTGGGAAAAATAATGTCATTTTAGCCTTTTTGGTGTTCCATCTAAGGCAACAACCATATTCATTTATCAGAAATAACCAACAACAATTTAGAAACTTTTGATACCATAGTCTCTGAGTAGTAATGTGGATTACACTTAGGTAATCTAGACTATTCGATCACATTATTTAAGAGGGTTTATTTACTGGCTTCTAAGATGTATTTCCAAAGAAGTTATTTTGGAAATATGTGGTCATTGTTATCATGGTAACATTAGGTCATGATGTGATTTTTTTTTTGCTCTCTATGATTCTACCCATAGATTATTTCTATTTGATATATACAGAGTATATTTATTTGCCTTATTAATGTCAATAAATTTACATGATTCATGTATTTGATCCCGTTGTTGGTTAAATATCGGAGTGAGTTTGTAAAGTTAATAACTGATTGAAATTACTCCCTTTAAAAAGAAAACGTTACATAGTCTTTACAAATTTACACAGACATCTTTATGACATGTTATTTATTCCAAGGCAGCCACTTTATCTCATGATACGTTAATTTTTTAATTTCTATTGCTGTTATGGTGACTAAGTGTCACAGCCAACATCTTACACACACACACTGCACTCCTAGCAGCCACTTATGTTAATTTGAGTAATCGTGAGGCCACTGCAAGCCAAGGATTAACTCTCCCATTTACCATGACACACCGGGGAGGAGGTTTGCTGTGTGCTCTCCACATAGATGGGTAATCCAATCTCAGGACCCCATTCCGAGGGTCTGTAACAATAAATGCATCAATGAGGTTCTTGGTGAGAAGTCCATCTCCTGGCTGAAGATCTATATAGGATTTTTCTCAGGCCTGATCACAGTCAGGCATTATGGGGAAAGCTGCCCACCCACCCTAGAGCTGGCACACAGCCAGTGCACCACGGTCCCCGAAGGGAGGAGGTGCAGTCAAGAACTCAGGCCCTCTGGCCGGTGGTGCTCTTCACATACGTGCATTCCTAGCTCAGGTACCTTAATTCTTAGGTCCCTTCATCCTGGACAAAGATCTTCTTCAGGTACCTCTGCTGAGACCTCCTTAGAGCAGAAAGGAGGAGAAGACTAGAAGGTCCTCTGCTCACTCTAACTCAGTATCCAGTACTTTTCCACGCCTGACTGCAGGGTCCGTAAAATGACCAGAGCCTTTTGTTTGGGATGCCCTTAACAGTGAAAATATCCCAGCATCAGTGTTAATCCACCTGACCTTCAACCTGCACTCCCTTCCATAGGGGAAAATAAAATGGAGGGAGTCAACTTTTCTCAGGTTTGAGACTCTTGCTTATACCATCACAGTAAATGATTAAAGGCTGAACTCTCTCATTTTGGGCTCGTGGCTTTAATCGGCTGCTCTTCCCACACCTGGCAGCTCAGCTCTAGCTCAACTGAGCTCCTGACCAAAAAAATGACTCTTTCAACCTTCACAAAGTGTTGGTTATAGGAAAATCATCCAGGATGAGGAAGGGCTCGCTCATAGAGAATTTGAAACCTCTACTGGCCCTGGAAAAATAAGGGAAGGAGTAGTACCAGAACCCAGGAGCAATGATCAGCAGAGCTATAGCTTTTGGTGGTGAGGTGGACCTCCTCCGGGAGCCATGGAAGAAGATGGAGAATCAGTCTCCCAACCTGACTGCCCTGCATCTTCCGGATCATGTTAGTGCTTCCCCAGAAGCCCGTGACAAAGCAAATCCATTAGCTCAGAGCAGGAAGCAGAGTCAAAGAGGGTGGAAAGCATATCTAGAGGAGTGAATAGAAAATGTCCAGTATGTACTTAACTTCAAAAGATCTTTGTTGCTGTCCATCATATAGAACATTAATTTAGTGTCAATTTACATCTCAAACTTTTTCTACCACACTCTGATAAAAGTAACCTCTTTCTAACCCAAAGTTCCAGCTTACTAGTTTTCTTGGGAACATCTTTCATTCATTTCAGTCTGGAAAATTGCACACTCAAATCGGAGTCGAGGTTCTCCTATTTATACTTCTGAGTACTGTGTAATTTTAAAACTCAATCTTTTTGAGAATTCTTCCCTTTATATGCCAGATGACATTAATCCCATACTGCTGTTCGTGCACTTAGAGCATACTGTCTATCTGCAAAAAAGTACCATGGAATTTCAGTTTCCACAAGTTGCATGGATTGTTTCCTGTGTCTAGAACTCTCTCCCCATCTCATGTGCGGGTGTGATATTTTGCAATCTCAATTCAAGTGTCAACCTCATTTAATGCCTCTCCTTCCCTCCCAGTAAAAATGATGACTCCTGTATTCGTCAAGAGTTTAAACATGAAAACTGAGGCCATTAAAGATATTCCAAACAGTAAGAGAGTTTCTATGAGAATGAGTTATCAAAAAATGATTGCAAAACCTCAAAGAAAGAGGGTCACCAGAGGTATCTGTTAGCTGTCAGAGTCGGAGCTGGCTTTTGGAGTCAGGAAGTTTCTGGAATCCAGAAAACTGCTGTTGGTGGTCCCAGCTGCCTCAGCAAGAGTGAGAAGCGATTCACACAGAGAACATACATAGGTCACAACAAAGTCACATGTCTACTGAAGCACATGTGCACATGCGAAGTTTCATGCTGGAGATTTCTCACTGGACGATGCTCCATTGAGTAGACCAGTTGAAGTTGATAGCGATCAAATCAAGACATTCACTGAGAACAATCAACGTTATACCATGCAGGACATAGCCAACATACTCAAAATATCCAAATCAAGCATTGAAAATAATTTGTACCAGCTTGCTAATTGCTTTGATGTTTGGGTTCCACATAAGTTAAGTGAAAAAAACCTTCTTGACCGTATTTCCGCATGCAACTCTCTACTTAAACATAATGAACACGTTCCATTTTTAAAACAAATTGTGACGGGCGATGAAAAGTGGATACTGTACAAATGAACAAAAGAGATTGTGGGCCAAGCAAAATGAACCACCACCAACCACACCAAAGGCTGGTCTTCATCCAAAGAAGGAGATGTTGTGTATATGGTGGGACTGGAAGGGAGTCCTCTATTATGAGCTCCTTTCGGAAAACCAAATGACTAATTCCAGCAAATACAGCTCCCAATTAGACCAACGGAAAGCAACACTCGATGAAAAGTGTCTGGAATTAGTCAACAGAAAATGCATAATCTTCCATCAGGATAACGCAAGACCGCATGTTTCTTTGATGACCTGGCAAAAACTATTACAGCTTGGCTGGGACGTTCTGATTCATCCACTATATTCACCAGACATTGTACCTTAGGATTTGCATTTATTTAGGTCTTTACAAAATTCTCGTAATGGAAAAAATTCCAGTTCCCTGAAAGACTGTAAAAGTTACCTGGAGTTTGAGTTCTTTGCTCAAAAAGGTAAAAGGTCCTGGGAAGATGGCACTATGAAGTTGCCTGGAAAATGGCAGAAGGTAGTGGAACAAAACAGTGAATATGTTGCTCAATAAAGTTCTTGGTGAAAATGAAAAATGTGTCTTTTATTTTTCTTAAAAAAACCAAAGGCGCTTTTTAGCCAACCCAATACTTTGTTTAATTTACCCTTGCTAGACATAGTACTATCTATCTATCTATCTATCTATCTATCTTTCTATTATCTATGTATCAATACCAAATGTGTATACTAAATATGTATGCTGACTATACTAACAAAATAATTACATCTTGAAATTTACTTTTACTCTCTGCAGAACAAAATAAAACAATGACAACAAAAAAGCAAAGGAATACTTATTCTTTTAGACTTTCTTTTTATAGCCTATAATTCTGTTATTCTTTCATTATTTACTGTATTCTATTAAGTAGTCTGGCCCACATTCAGTATTCAAAGGAATTACTGCCATGTTTTAAAATTGAGGCTTCAAGACCCCAATGACATCATCTTGAATTTCATCTATTTATGAATCTTCAACAAATATGCCAGAGTTAATTTAAAGTAAGTAGATATTTTTACTAACAGCATTGTATTTTTTTTAGAAGTAAAGTATAGTTATAATTTATGCCAAGTTCTAAAGCTGGTTCTGGCAAAATGATAAACAATTTTTATTGGTTCCAACCATTTAGATTTAAAGAAAATAAATTTAAATCCTGGCTTACAGGAAACTAATATATTTTGTTTTATGATGCATGATATTATAAATCTTTAAAATAATGCAACTTCAAAATTTCTACAAAGGCATTTTCTTTTACACACTTCTAAATTTTACTAATACTATGATTGAAATACCTGTACCTAGCTAAATTGATTTTTCTAATCATTATGCTGCTTAGTTTTACAATTGGATAAAAGCTAAAATGCTTTTTTGTTTTCCTTATTGGCATAATATCACAGTTTTCTTTCTTAAATAAATACAGTGTATGTATTCTGTTTTATTTAATAACTCAATTGACCTTGCAAATCTCTTCTCTCAAAAAGTGATATATTTTTACATATGCTTTGTGAAAATGGATATTCTTCATTAGTAAAATTAATCACAAAAGTGCATTAATGCAATAACAAACTTGACCTGATTTTTAGAAATATGGGATACTTCTGAGTAAATGTCCCAAGAAATGTGATCAGTTGAACATGCTCACCTTCTTGGCAAGCATTTTAATAATACAATTTTCTCCTTTGCTCTGTTCAAAACTCTGCTTTTCTTGCTATTAAATTATACTTTTGGCTCACTGAAGTGTTTATGAATCAGCATTACTTTAAGTGAATCTATCTTCACTAGCTTTAGTTTTAAATGTAGAGAGTTTCAGTGAGTAGAAAAATAAGAGTTGAATGTGAATGAAGTGTTCAAATATAAATTATTAATCCTATCTCTTTTACAATCTGCTGCTTTTCCTCTTGAGTCTTTGATGATTTCACAAGTGATAAAGTAGTTGTATATCTAAGTGTACTAGTCTAGAATAAATACTACATTTATTTAAGATTTCTAAATACATAATGGATAAGGACAGAACAAGTAATGCTTAGCTTTTCAGTATTCGAGTGTAGCATAACTGGCTTTCCATTCATCTGAAAAGAGAGCTTACGTTTGTCAAGGAAAAGAAACTCTCTTAAATAAATTTTATGAGAGTAGGATTTAAATAACAACTAGAGATTTATACATATTAATAAAATAATTGCTAACCTGCTGTCAGATTTTTTTTTTAACTCTCAGATTATTGATATTTTTACCAGGATTATATATGAGAAGACTGTTTCAAAAAAAAGTCAGCTTTACGACAGTAATGATGGTTAAAATTTTCACTAGTCCTACCATAGTATATTGATAAGCAGTGGTCAAGTTTCAATTAAAAAAAAACCCAACATTTTGCCTTCCTAAATCCCCCACTTGCCATTGGCTTTGCTCTTTGTTTTCTAATTAATTGGTATTTTGTTGTCTGTATTATAACGACAAATACCCAAAACTGAAGTTATTCCTCTATTCTACATGCTTGTAAGTGGGTTTCTTTTAAAATGTTTTGAATGAAACTTTTTTATACAATGTTTAAATTAACTCAATTATTTCCAGGTAACTTCAGTAAAGCTCTATTGTATGTATTATATTTAGGACCAGGGTCCCAACCCCCAGGCTGCGGACCGGTACCCGTCCGTGGCCTGTTTGGAACTGGGCGGTACAGCAGGAGGTGAACAGCGGGCCAGTGAAGCTTCATCTGCCACTCCCTATCGCTCCCCATCACTAGCATTACCGCCTGAACAATCCCCCTGCACCAGTCTGTGGAAGAGTTGTCTCCCAAGAAACTGGTCCCTGGTGCCAAAAAAGGTTGGGGACTGCTGATTTAGGATGCCACACTCAAAATTACATTTGTGAACTGCTCAAATATAATATACTATCTCATTTCAATTCTTTGTGTCAGGAATGAGTTTATTAAGGAAATACTGGCAGGGAAGGTACGGAACAATATATCTGTCAATTACTGTATTATTTATTTTTATTCTACTTCCACATTTTTCTTCCACATTTTTCCTCCAATTTTCTGTGAAGTTTTGTTTCAGTGTCACAAACTGCAAGTCATTATTTTTATAGTCCTTAATTAATTAAACATGCTGATATATTTTATCAATATTTGTTTTCATCATTGTTTCTTGCAAACTAAGTTTTCCCCAGGGATTTACTTTTCTTCTTACAAAATATCCTTTAATAAAATTGTAATGAAGTTCTGGACAGACTAAATTTTATTACTATTTTTATGTTCGGTTATGAATTTATTTTTCTCTTGTGAATTACAGTTTAATTAGCAATAAGACTTTAAAGAGAAAGTGATATTTGCTCAGAAAGTCTAATATTTCACAAAACTACATTTTTGCATATGGGATATTTGCTGTCAGTCTAACTGGCATTCCATACTATAAATAAAGGTAGCATATTTTACCCCTTTGCTACCTTTTAAGAAGTTTTTGTGAACTGCTGCTTGATTCTACGTAGTCTAGACGTAGAATCATTTTTATTTTCCTTATTCAATATTTGTTTGCACTTTCAATTTGAGAGTTTACTTCTTTTTCTTTAGGCCACTTAATTTTGCCTTTCAAATCTGGTTTTTAATCCATTTGGAACTGATATTATTCTATAGTGTGATGTCTGGATCTAATTTCAGACCTTTTCATTTGTTTTTTTCCAAATTGACACCAACCCTTTCCTAGACTTTACTGAACACCCAACTCTTTTCTCATTATTCTACAAGACTAGGTCTGTCACAACTACTTTTTCACACATGTATTGGTCTATTTTTGTGATTTCTGCTCTGTTTCATTTGTCAACAAGTGCATTTGTTGCCAATTCCACACTGTCAATTATTAGAGCTGTAATTTTGATATGATAAAAAAACAAGTCTCCAGTTTGTGTTTTCTTCTTAAAGAGTTTCTGGGTTCTTATTCATTTGCTCTTTTTAGTAAAATCAGTGTGTCATTTTGCAGGAAGACTGTCAGGATTTTGATTAGACTTACATTAAATCTACTGATTAATTTTGAGAAAATTAACATCTTTCATTGCAGTGAAATTTCCTATGATCACCTCCTTTAAAAGATTATAGTCGAATTTTATTAGATTCTTCCCTTAATGTTCTAGTTTCCTCCCCAGGAAGATTTGGTTTAAGTATCTATTATTTGTTCTATGCAATTGCTATCTTCTTTCTTGTTTTTCTTCTCTTTCTCCAATTACCCTCTACCATGGGGGTATTTATCAAGATTTTCTTCCACATCATTGCTAGGATCTTTAGCAATAATAATTCAACATTTTACTTCTTTAGGATCTATTCAGACTTGGTGTTTGAAAAGAAATAAATTGTATAGTTTTCCCAATGTCTCTACTCACACCACACAATCAGTGTCTATCCTCAGATGTAGGAATTATGGCACATAGATATATACGCTAGTTTCCCAATCATCATTACACCACAGGTATTCCAACACATGAAACTTAGCTTTCCTGAGATACAGATTTCTCCTAGTTCCTGATTATTCTTTCTGAATCTTTTATTCTCTAAATTATGTAAAAAACTACAATTTTCTCTATGGGTTGCTGTTATGACCTTAATGTTTTATTCCCGTATAGAGAGTTTCACTTTTGGGGGATGATGCCTTTTGAGATGCAATGTGTTATTCTACCGTCCCCTGTATTTTGGTGTTTTACTTACTCATTTAAGGATGTTTGATAGAAAGAAAACTGTTGGTCATTCAAAAAGTAACTATTGTACTTTTCTTATGTATCAGGCACTGCACCAGACTCTTGGATCTTCCACTTGTTCCTAAAGGAGTATAAACTTTGTGATAGAGGGGGAAAGAGGGGTAAAATAGATGTAATCCCATCAATGGATGTGAACTTAAAACACAGATAAGTACTCTGATGGAAACAGCATTTGAACAAGAGACTCATTATTTAAAAGGCAAGATGTCTTCTCTGAAAAAGTGATATTTAACCTGAGTAGTGCTTTCAAAGACAAATTGTATCTGACAAGTTTTCTAGTTGATAAAGGCTTTGGATTTCTTAGTCAGAAGAAAGACTTTATACCCCCTAAGTTCATCTTTATAACTGTAATAAGTTGGTAAAAATTCCTTTCAGATTCTGGCAATACTTTGTATGGAATTTTAAGTTTTATATGGTTGTGAATTTTCATCTTGTTCTGTGTTTCTACAGATATCTTAGGAGGAAGTTTGGAAAGACTGCCCCAAGGCTGCTTGTTGTAATGCCGTTTAAAGCCAGAAATCCTGAATTATTTATTAACAAAAGAAAAATATATATTCAGTGCTACTGCATACCTATACTGCCTTGTTAATGTGAATTTAGGACTTTGTCATTTGATTCTGTGTGTGATTCATGGACACATTTACAATTGTGTGTTCAAAGGGATCGTGATCTTCTACCTAATTTGTAAATAACTCTTTTTTTTTTCTTTTTTTTTTAAGGGGTGAGTCGAGAAGCCTTTCTGGTGGGGGGAGTAATCTGGGGTGTGACTAGAGGCAGTGGAAGGCCAAAGTGACCAACCAGGTGAGGATCACAGGTGCTGACATTTGTAAACTGTCATGGATACAGCCCTTGGGTCTCCAAGACAACGGGTCAAGGTGTATGGAGATAAGGTTGCTCTGGAGTCTGTGGGTGCCAAGACCAGGGAGCTGAGGTCCCTGGCAGGGCCTGCAGCTGCCCAGGGTGCCGCTAGCTGCAGGCAAGATCACTGAGAGCGAGAAAAGATCCAATTCTAGTGCCGGGCGGACAAGAGCAGAGGCAGCAACAAGGAATCCTGGTTCGGCCCTTGATGGAGTGACGGGGCCCCGTGCCTCGGTGTCCCCTTCCGTGGAGCAGGGTCGGGAGCTCTGCTCCCTAGGCGCGGGGAGCACGTCTGCATTTAGCACAGCCCTGGGCCCATGTTCCCGTCGCTCCATCCATGAGCCCGCGGTCAGAAAGGCGGAGGCGCTCAGGAAAGAGCTCTGCTCCGCGGGCCGCCGCTCCTCCAGTCCCCGAAGTCCGCGCTGCCCCTGCTGTGCAATGTTGACACTCTGGGGGTAGAGCTAGTCCGGGGGGTGGTCACACCGGGCAGGAGGTGCGTCCAGGGAAGTGGTCTCCCCCGGCAGGGGTCCGCATCCAGGGGGCGGTCACCCTGGGCGGGAGCCGGGGTCCCATCCCGGAGGTCCGCGGCACTTCAGCCGAAGGAAGCTGAATACAGGGGCGTGGACGTCGTGCCGGAGGTCGGGGATCCAGGACGTCCCCGCCCCCCGCGCCGCACCCCGGGGGGCGTGGGGGAGCGAGCACCCGATTTACCGGGGGAGGAACGCTCGGCACCTGACTCCCCTCTCTTTTGGCGTTTGTCTTAATAAAACAATGCTAATATGACTGCACTAATTTTGATGATACAATGAATATTCTGACTACTATTTCTTATTGATAATGAGACAGGCACTGTTTTTCTCTTCACTTATGTAATTTAATCCTCTGTATAACGCTCTGCAATATGCAAAGACAAGATTTAAACCAATGGCCATGTTTTAGAATCTGTGATTCTTATTATGTTCCATTGCTTTATTCATTCATACACAAATCATGCCATATCATATTTAATTCCCATTTATATTACAAATATATGTTCAATGCTTTGCCCAGGCAGGCAACATGCATATGACAAAAATCTGATTCCACATATGTTCCCCTAAAACCACATTATCTTAGTTTGGAATATTTTAATTCAGGAAGGCTGGGAAAAGCAGGAGGTGAAGAAGAATTGTTAGTAGTAGAGCTGCCAGTGGAAAGCATGAATGAATACCAGGAAGGGAAAACATGATAAAAGAGTAAACGATGGGATTGTAATGAAAAGATAGCTAACACTGCCTGTATTTTTATGTATCCTCATATGATTTAGGCCTGGAGCTGGATTTTTGCGGCAGCCAAAGCCAGTTTTTTCTCAAGGTGTAATTATTGTCAGTTTTACTTTGTGCACAGCAATACGTACGTGCGTGCTTATATGTTTTTGTGTATGTATTGTTGGATGTTTTCAGCCATTAAACCCTTTGTATTTTCCCCTTTATTGAAGAAAATTTATATTTCTTTTCAATTTGCCTGTGTTGTCATAACTTCCTAATGTGGCCAATGGAAATCATCTAGACCTGGAAAATATAAAGCCAATTCCAGACATGGCTAATACTTGAGCCAAGAGTAAGTAAAAAATTATCATCCCTAGATGGTCTCCATGACATTACTTGCAAAGTTCCAAATTTCTGTGGAGTAAAATGATTGAAATGGAATAATTTATTGTGTTTGAAGGTGAAGGTATCTATCTGAAAAGGAGAGAAAATGTGGGGCTTATGATATGAAATAGAGTGAATACTCAATGATGACAGGTATTTTTTTGTCTATTTTCTTCATTAATGTAGTCTTAAGGAACAGAACATCACTTGGCTCCCAGTAGGTTCTCAATAAATAATGGCTGACAAAATATTAAAAAGTATTTAAATACTTAAATATTAAATTGAAAAGTGATAAGGAAAAAGGTGAGAAATTTGGCAATTCAGTTTAGACATGAAAATGTTGAGTCAAAGTTTAAAAGTCAAATGAGAACACCAGATGGACTCCATTCCTGAACACTACTGGGAAATTGGGGAAGGGCTGCAGAAACAGGTAGAATATACTTTTTTAAGCTTTGCTTCTATCTGGCATGGAATTATTTTTGTGATTAAAACCATAAAATACTGTGTATTGAGGAGAGGTGAGAGTTATAGACATTGAATGCACTGATTCAAGTTTTCACCTTTATTTTAATCAAAAGCAGGAAGATATTAAAATTTCATCTGAAGTTTTTCCCATCAAAACATGCAAATTACCCTTTCAGTCTTTAACTAGACTGAGATATAGTACCTAACAGGTACTATAAAACCTTTATAATATAAAACTTTAAAATGTTTTATGACTCTTCTATATAAGTAACAACTAAACTTTTAAAATGTAAGGCACTTTCTGCAAATTATTTTAAAATTTCCAACTTGGTAAAAGTGAAGGCAGAGCCCTTGTTCAAAAGTCATTATTCACATAAACCACTTAGTTGTTTTTGCATAATTTTATTTCTGTCAGTTCATATTTATTTCAGATTGAGTTTGCTATTATTACTCTAGATGAATGGATTGATGGATGGATGGACAGTTGGATGATAGGTATGGAAAATTAATTTATGCTGTTTCTTATTGTGAAATAGGAACATTTATTTTAAATTATTTTTATGAGTTTTCTATGTTTATTTCCCTAAGTACTTGATATTTTCATAGTTGACCAAGGGCATCCATCTGCCAGTTTAGATGGAATGAGAAAGTGAGGTGAGGAGAAAATAAATATGTAGAAATACAGAACATAGGTAATATTCAGTTTCTCATGTGCAAAATAAGATTATTTAAGTAGGAATAACCTTGCAAACCAGAACTTTTCTTTAAAAGAGTAAGATATTGATATATGTACACCTATGGGTACCTCCAATCTTCCTTCCTTTCCTAAAATTTTATCGTGGTAAGAACACTTAGCATGAGATCGATTTCTTAACAAACTTTTCAGTGTACTATATGTTCTTGCTGACTATAAGTACGATGTTACACAGCGGATCTCTAGAACTTATTCATCTTGCTTGACTGAAACTTTGTGCCCCTAAAGTAGTAACTCCTCATTTCCCCCTTCCCACCAGGCTCTGGCAACCACCATTCCACTATTTGATTCTATGAATCTGACATTTTAGATATCTCATATAAGTATCAAGCAGTATTTGCCTTTGACTGACTTATTTCACTTAGGATAATATCCTCAAGGTTCATCCATATTGTTGCATTTTGCAAAATTTCTTTGTTTTTTAAGGCTGAAAATTATTCCATGTGTGCATATGTTACATTTTCTTTATCCATTTATCAGTCAATGTCCATTTAGATTCCTCTACATCTTGGCTATTGTGAATAGTGCTGCAATGAACAAAGGAGTGTTAACATCTCCGTGAGGTCCTGATTTCAATTCTTTTGGATAAATACTCAGAAGTGGGACTGATGGATAGTATGGTAGTCTAGTTTTAATATCCTGAGGAATCTCCACACTGTTTTCCACAGTATCTGCACCATTTTGCATTCTCACCAACAGTGTGTAAGAAATTTAAATTTCTCCATATTCTTGCCAACTCTTGTTACTTTTAGTTTTTTGTTTTTTTTTTGATAATAGCCATCTTGGCAGATATGAAGTGATATGATGGTTTTGATTTGCATTTTCCTGATGATTAGTGATTTTGAGCACCTTTTCATATATATGTTGTCTATTTGTATGTCTTCTTTGTAGAAGTATCTAGTCAAATCTTTAATCCATTTTTAATTGGCTTGTTAGTTTTTTCTTATTTAGTTTTAGGAGTTATTTGAATATTTTGGATATTAACCTCTTATCAGATATATGGTTCTCAAATATTTTCTGACATTTCATAGGTTGGCTTTTCACTCTATTGACTTTTTCTTTTGCTGTGCAGAGGTTTTTACTTTCATGTAGTGTCACTTTATTTTTATTTTAGTTGACTATGCTTTAGTGTTATATCCAAAAAAAAAAAAAAAAAAAAAATCATTGCCCAGACCAATGTCAAGAAGCTTTTTTCCCAATGTTTTCTCCTAGGAGTTTTACAAGGACAGGTCTTACATTTAAGTCTTTAATCTATGTCAACTTGATTTTTTGTGTTTGGTATAAGGGTCAAATTTCATTTTTTTGCATGAGGATAGCCAATTTTTCAACACCATTTGTTGAAGAGACTGTCTTTTCCTCATAGTGTGTTCTTGGAACTCTTGTAGAAGGTCAACTGTATATTCATGGATTTATTTTTATGCTTTCTATTCTGTTCCAGTGGCCTATATTTCTATATTTATCCAGGCAGCATACTGTTTTTTATTATTGTAGCTTTGTAATATATTTGAAATTAGGAAGTATGAGGCCTCCAGATTTGTTCTTCTTTCTCAAGATTGCTCTGGTTATTTTATGTCTCTTGTGGTTTCATATGAATTTTAGAATTGTTTTCTCTGTCTCTATAGAAATGTCATTGGGATTTTGATCATGATTATACTGAATCTTTACATTGCTTTGGGTAGTATGAATATTTTAATAGTATTAAGTCTCCCAATTCATGAACACAAGATGTCTTTTCAGCTGTTTGTAGTTCATCAATATTTTGTAGTTTTCAATATATAAGTTTTCATATCCTTAGTTAAGTTTATTTCTAGGTATTTTTTTATTTTTGGTGCTATTGTATATGGTATTGTTTTCCTAATTTCCTTTTCAGATATTTCTTGTTAGTATATAGAAACAACTGAATTTTACATGTTTACTGCAACTTTACTATATTCATTTTTTTAATTCTAGTATTTTTTTCCTGCAGCAGAAAACTACACCATCTGATTCTTGGAGTAAGCCATTAATCCTGGGTATTCCGCACTTTAGTAATTGTCTAAACTTAGATGTAAGCCAGAGTTCAGGGGCATGTGGGGAGAGAGAAGCCTGACTAAAATTTGTTCCAGCCAATTCAGTGGGTAATGGGCAATTGTAAGCATCAGCATAAACCCTAGGTTTTATAGATAGAAAGATAAGTAGATAGATAGATGATAGCTGATTGATAGAGGAAATAAATATAGATATCAGCATATACATGTAAGTACCTGGGTGTATATTTTCTAGCTCTGTCAACTGATAGTGCCAAGAAGCAAAGACACTTCAAAAGCAGTGAACATATGTAGCACTCAAATTTCAGTTTCTAACTATTATGTTCAGTAAAAGGAACTAGGGCTCTTTGGAGAAATGGCTGATTCCATGGCTATGGCAAATAAAACCATTAAGATAAATCTGGAAATACTTGTGGTGCTTGCAAGTAAAATTACTCAAAACATGTTGGCTCCATACTGAAAAGCCAACTTAAAGAAGCTCCCAATAACCAAATCTGAGACAATTAAAGCAAAAAAATAAATAATGACAGTGATGAGTTATGCGTTATATTAAAATAAATACCCATAATGCACACTGGTATAAATGATTGAATAAGCAAATAAATGAGAAATTATTCCATATAATTGAATTCCAACTCATCATTATAAAGGAAATATTGAAAATATAGATATCACCATTAATCAAAACCTACAGTAATAATTAATGTAGACAAGTATCATCAACAGATACTAAAATTTAAGGGCAAATGTATAGTGAGAAGTAGGACATTTACATAGTCTTAAATTACCTCACCACCTGTTAATTACTCACCATAAAGTGTAAAATAATAGCTTTATTGGGGAGAAACTTAGCAAACACAACCCTAACCATATTCAGACACATCACTAATTTTTCATTCTTTTTCAGTGTAATAAATATCTATTTCCTTATATTTCATAAAACCTTAGTAATATAATTCTGCCTTTATTCACCATTCAAATTTGCTTATAAGTGTTTTTACTCTTAAAAACAAGATTAAAATAAAGTATTTTCTTTAATTTTGCTTTCAACGTTTTCTCTTGTGTTGTTTTCCCCTAGATAAGAATATAATGAACATACATTTTCATAATTTTATTTATTAGCTGCGAGATATTCATAGAATTTTCTCAAAGACAGGCATCTGACCAAACCACCAAATTTTCAAGTGGCAATGGCAACATATGTTAAAATACTGCTATACTGACTGCTGCTTTAGACAGTTAGGAGAATGGATGCCAGCAGCTTGTCTTTGAGATAAATTGTTAAATATATATGATTAAAGATGTTAAATATAAAGATGGAAATTTTGTCTTTCAGTTATCATCAAAGACTTAAAGTTCTGGCAATTCTGTCTTTCGTAGAAATACAGGATAAAGAAAAAACATAGTGCTTAAATAATTGCAACTATATGGTTTTATATTTTTATAGATATGATGATATACACAAAGGCAGGAAACATTTCAAAATATTCAAACATATTTCAAAATTCATGTTGACAGGTTGAAATTAATTAGATAATAGCATAATTGGATTTGATAGGATGATGAACAACGTAACTTATTTTCTCCTTTACATTGAGAGGAAACATAACTTTCACTCTAGCCATCTCCCCTATTATTCACTTGCTACAATGAAAATCACTGCCCACTACCAGTTATAGTTTTATCATCTTGATGTTTGACTTTGGACAATATTGTTTTTTCTTTGAGAGTAAGTGAGCAAGTTCCTTCATTTGGCCAAGTTAGTAATGTCTTCCTAAGTTATTTCATCAACTTTTAGGAGGTTCTAGTGGGGAAAAAATGTTAAATTGCTTTATATAAAGAAAAATAGACCACAAAACTTCTAGACAAGACTGCTGAGTATGTGTCCACCTCCTTACTACATTTTGAGGGAATGGAAAGTAGGGATTCAGGGAAAACTGCATCTCTTTTTAAGATGAAGCTCAGGAAGATTCCTATGATTCGCAGTTTTCTCAGGGATACACTGAGTATTCTCTGAGCATAACAAATCTGTCTCCCAAAAGGATTCAAAAGAAGTATCTGGTCCTGGTTCAATGTCTCCCAAGAGTTTTAGCAATGCTCTTTATGGACACACAAATGGAAAAAATAAGGAGTTTCTTCCCCCTCCCCCTACACTTGTATGTATACATAGGCTTTTCTAGTCTTCCTCAGCAGATACAACGTATTTGGTAACCACAGGAAAAAAAAATGAAAATTAAAATGCACACATTAGTTTTATCATTCAGAATCAAGATAGCCTGATGATGGCCTTGGTAAAGACAGTTTGTAAAGTGTCTCGAAGACCTTGAATATTCACATCAATATTTCAAAACTAAGACATGTTGATGATATAAGAAAAAATTAGCCTTGAATAAATTTAAAAATCATCTCAATAACTTAAAGGTGTTTAGAAGGAACAACATGCCTTGTTTCAACGTTTTCTTATTTCAAGCTCAGAAGTTTTGCCTGATGATGTGCTGCTTCTCCAAATTACCCATGCTTCTGAGTTGTTTTTACTTACAACAGCCTAATTATATTCAAGAAATTATTTAATTGATTATGATGACTTGACCTTACCCCTAGTATTTTTTCCTATCATTTAAAAGTCAATCCATAGTGTGAGGTATGTTGTTATTGATATGGCAACACTGGACAACCATAATTTTTTAGCACCAGGGAAAATTCTTTGTTTAATTCCTCTCAGGAATATAGAAAACTGCCCAAGGGCAGCAACCTGTCAATCATGACTGTCCTTGTGTCCTCAGAAAGGGTTGTTGAAGTCCTCCTCTAATAAACAAGGAAGACACTCATCAGAAGAGGAAAAAAGACGTGAGAACCATTCCTCACATGACTCACTGAAAAGTTTAAGAGTAAAATAATATTCCTTTCTTGAGATCCTGAATTTCAAGTGGCAAAACATAAGGCCCAAGTTTCATCGATACACAATAAGGCAGGTAAGATATATGACTAGAATAACACAATAATTCTGAGAAGACTCAGGAAGCCTTCCTGATCCAAAGTTCTCATTGAAAGAAATGACCACAGACAGCTTTCTAAGAAATGACCATCGTCACTCAAGCCAGGATGCTGAACAATGAGAGGAAGACCTAGAGTCTATGGTGTAGCCTAGTAAGATTATTCCATATATTAGAGGCAGACAGATGTGCTCAGATCCTCTTTGTTAGGGAATTTAGTGAAAGAAATAGAGAAGTTAGGAATAGAAACACAGAGAATAAGAGGACCTTAAGCAGAACCTATTAGGCAATGAGATCAATGAATAAACAGAAGCCATAAATTAGGAGTAAAACAAGAGTAGAAAGAACTTAGCATGATTAGAAGAAAAAGAGGGTAACTGGAAAAAAGAAGCCATGAATACCACTGGGGGAAAGATAAGTGCATTTTTTTCATTGAAAGTCATTGTGACCTGAATGATTTTCCAATTCTCCTTAAGACAGATATAAGGTATGACCCCAGATATTTGTCTTTACATAAGTCTATTAATTTTAGCAATCTGGTGTTCACATCTTGAAATTATTAAGACACTAATACAAACATACTACAATAATGCCAGAGCATTCATAAGTAAAAGAAAATAAAGTGAAGATAATTAAAAAATGGAAATTTGCTCGGAATTATGCAAAATGTTCCTGAAGTACATATAGCTTCTAGTACTGAATGAGACAGTGATCCTGTCAACTGCAAATGTCAAATCTCAATTGAGTGGTTCTCAACTGGGGGTAATTCCCCCCCACCCCCCGAGAAAATTTGGCAATGTTTCAAGATATTTTTAGTTGTCATCAAAGAGATTAGGGAGCTGCTACGGGTGTTAGTGGGTAGAGGCCAGAGATGATACTAAACATCTTACAACGCACAGGACATTACCCCCCAAGACAAAAAAATATCCAACCCAAATGTCTATAGTGCCAAGTTTGAGTCTAAATAATGACCTAAACCAAGACAGGCTGGGTCAAAACAGATTAAAACTTCTTAACTTGAACTAATTCTGATTTAACTATTTCAAATCAATTCTTACTCCTTTACCTATATCCTTCTGTCATAAATATAACTTATCATCATAACTGAAAACATCAAAAACTAAACTAGTAAACCTCCAAAATGTGATGTCTTGAGTAGTTTTTTTTTTGAAAGATTCTATCCTTTATGCAAGAACAAGAATATTGTAAGAAGCTTCTTTGAATTGCATTATTGCTATTTCTCTGATGCAAGTACAAGGAGCAGGCTGAAATGGATCCTTTCCAACAACAGGGAAATCGATGAAAGTGATGAATTCCCAGACTCAAGTCTTTCATGATTTTGATAAAGCAAAATGTCCAAAGGTTATTTTCCTATAGCTCTGGTACATCTAAATGTGGATATTTTGGCCTTCTGCAGACTCATTTGATAGCTGAGTCTTTGCATGTAAGTGCTGAATAATAATATATTATAGACACATGATAGTTATGCAGGAATAGATAAATGTTTATCTAGTGTGATTTCAACTTCATAGAGTAAAACCCTTTCTTCTTTGAGAAAGGAAAAAAAAGAAATCATTCAACTGTCATTTTATGATCATTAGAGTCTTTTTTTTAAATTTTAAGTATTTATTTATTTATTTATTTTATGATCATTAGATTCTACCATTAGAAGTGCAAAAATCCTGGAGCAGAACAACCTATTGAAATTTGCTTTTCAAAACTTTTTCATGAAGATTGTATGAACTCATTCTTAATGGGTGGTCATAAAGTAAAGAAAACTAACGTTCACTGAATATTTATATGCTGAATACTGTTCTAGGTCTTTACATAAATTATACAAAATAATAGCTGTATCATTTATTAGAGAAGTGATCAGGAATAAGTAACAGAATTAAAATGGAATAACTTGGACAAAAGATATTTATTTTTCTAGTATCAAGAATCCTATGGTATGTAATCCAGCTCTAGTATTTGTTAACCAAGTACTGAAAAGTCCATCAAAATATCTTCTTCATAAAATAAAGATAATTACTACTCATTACATAAGACCCTGAAGGCATCTTAGTAGCTACTTAGAGTAGGGAGGCCACAGACAGGATAGTTACAGATTTTTGATGTCTAGTTTAAGATTGCTCTCTCACTGTTGGGATCTGTTTGAGAGTGGGTAAAGCTCGAGTTATAATAGTTTAGAATTAGTGAACACAGGAGGAAAGAATTAAGGGCAACTTCATTTGGACAAGTTTACCCGATAAGTGAAGTCACATTAATTGGAGACATGTAGTTTCTCCTATTTTAATTCAAAAATGTCATCAAGAGTTCAGGTTTCTTTTCCTTTCTCCCTACCATCTTAGGACAGTGACATTTATCTTCATAATTTGAGGGTAACTTGGACATTTTTACACATCACACCCATATCGCAGGAATTAGAAAGATAAAGAAAAGAGAAGGAAAAAAAGGACAAAGTCTAGATTGTACAAGTTGGCCCTTTTAAAAATGTTTTTCAGAAGTCCTACTTTTTGTTTTTTTGTTTTTTCCCGTGGTCACAACTAGGTCTCCTGTGTAGCTCTAGCTAAAAGGAAATTGGGAAGGTAAAATGATAGGCTTTACAGCCCCTAAAGCAGAAGAAGGAAGTGAAAAAAGGTAGTGGACTGATCTTGCTGCTAATACACAATGTTGGTTGCAAAACTGGTTTTCGCTGAATAATTTCCTAACTGGCACAGTTATTAATCTTAGTAAGCTATCATATTGAGTCATATCATCTCCTCAGGCACACTGCTGTGTTACTTACATGCATCACTTCATGAAACCTCACTCCAAGCCTATTTAGTAAATAATAGCATTATTCCTTTTACAGATGGTAAGTAACATGCCTAAGGACACAACGAGCTAGTAAATGTCAGAGATAGAACACAGAACAATTTTACCCAAAGCTTGTGCTATTCTCATTATAACCACTGCTTCTTCCAATATAAAGATATAACGTACAACTGCAATGGACATATTAATTGTGATTCATTAATTAGATTAATTAATTATCCTACTCTCAAATAATTTCTCATTATGATAAAAACTTCCTATCATCAGATAAATTAAATTTGTCTAAGTATCCTGAATATTTTCTTTTGCACGATAAAGTCTGTCTTTTTAAAAAATAAATTCCACCTAATGTGAAATAAAATATCATAGTATTTTTTCCTGTACTGAAGTCACTGAAATGCAACTCATGTTCTGAGCCATGTTTCTGTCGGCAACTGTTACCATCCAAGGACATATATTCAAAATAATTTAATAGTTTCATCATATAAGTGCAGATTCAAAAATATTTTTAAAAACTCATCTAAAAACAAGTCACCATGAAATTTTTCATTCTCATACGATATCCCTACAGATGATTATTTTAAATAGCAATCTCAGTAGAACTTCAAGTTCAGTAAAATCATTTTCTCCCACCATGCTGCAAAATTATTTTATGTTTACATTATAAAATCAACAGAGTCAAAATTAGAAATACAGTGTTGCCTGTTACTTTTTCTGTGGCTGCTATGAAAACCTAATTTGTCATCCCCTCAGAAAATGGTTAAACCAAAGCCAAGCAATCTAACAGTAACAAAATATCTATTACAGCTGGTGCCTTGCAGAGTTTTTCTTTTTTTTTTGCGGTATGTGGGCCTCTCACTGCTGTGGTCTCTCCCGCTGCGGAGCACAGGCTCTGGACGCACAGGCCCAGCGGCCGTGGCTCACGGGCCCAGCCGCTCCGCGGGATGTCGGATCTTCCCGGACCGGGGCACGAACCCGTGTTCCCTGCATCGGCAGGCGGACTCTCAACCACTGCGCCACCAGGGAAGCCCCAGATTTTTTCTTAAAGCACTGCTTCTTGTGTTGCTGATTGTAACTCAGATTTGAAATTCTGACCTGACCTTATAGATTTGTTGGGGTGATCACCTGGGAGTAGAAACCTTCACTTACATTAGACAAAACACTTAAAAATTAGGTCAAACATTGCTCCCTTACAGAACTGAACTTTTACACTCACAGAGCACACAGTTGCCACAAAACGTGACTTGAAAGACATTTAGAGAAGTCATTTTATCAATATAACCAAAAAAAGGCAACCCCCCTCCCCCCAAAAGCATTGATCTGCTTTAACGATGGCCATCCTCAATTATTTCTTTAATATGAAGTATATGGAGTGCTCTCTAAGTAGGAACTATCTCCAAAGTAATACATTATTCCATGAGTTACTAATCAATACTTTGTTAAATGAACTATTGTGCATTTGATTGGTTATTTAATCTCTGAGCAGGGACCATAGAGGGTAAAAGTCAGAGCCGATATGTTTGTAGTCTTGTTATCATATCATTACTCTTGTTGTTTATAGACTGTTCTAGAATGATTTAGCTAAGGGAAGAGCTGGCACATTAGGAAGTCTGCCTTGTCCTTGGGGAAATGTGAACAGATAGGCAAGGCATTCTGGCAACTATACTATTTCTTTTCCTTCAATACTGGCATATATGAATAACAACTAGGATTAAAAACAGCCATTAAAAGTATCTTGTTCCCAGAAAGTACCACAAAATGATCATGAGAAACAGCTAATTTGTTTCCTAAATTTTTGCTTGTTTTTTAATAACTTTTTATTTTATATTGGAGTATAGCCAATTAACAATATTGTGATAGTTTCAGGTGCACAGCAAAGGGACTCAGCCATACATATGCATGTATCCATCCTCCCCCAAACTCCCCTCCCATCCAGCCTGCCACATAACATTGAGCTAAATTTTTGCTTTTAAGCCTAATTCTGATAACTGCTTCCCTTCCTTCCTTCCTCCTTCCTTCCTTCCTTTCTTCTTTCTTTCCTCCCTCCTTCCCTCCCTCCCTTCCTAAATATTTCATTCTAAAGGTCATTAGGTGGGATCCCGAGAGGTGGAGACTACTTGCACTAGAGAGGGTGGCACAGCACAGGAGTTAACAGCCCAAGTGGAGGGAGGAGAATGTCCATCTAGTACGTTAGGAGAGAAAGCAGCCAGCATGGAGTATCAGAGCCAAGAGGATGCTGCCTGCACCTGAGTGTCAAAGTCCAAGCAGGGTGAGCAGACCATCTGCATATGAGAAACTGAAACGGTGACTAGGCATTGGTGACATGCAAGAGGAACTTGTCAAAAAAGCAAATATATTAGGGATAATGGAAGTCACGTTGCTGTCCGTGAAAGAAGACATAGAAAGGGAAAAACTAGAATGATTTCTGTGATGTTGAGTATAAGGGTGATGTTATGGTTTTGAATATACAGTTGCACTTCGGTATCCACAGGGGATGATTCCAGAATCCCTGCTGATTTCAAAGTCAGCAGATGCTCAAGTCCCTTATATAACGCTGTTGTATAGTCAGCCCCCCATGTACGCGGTTCTGCAACCCAATTGCACATTCCTGAGGTTGGTTGAATCTGAAAATGGGAACCCCCAGGTACAGAGGGCCAATGGTAGAGAGAGACATAAATATGTGTGGGAGAAGGAGGGAGTAAATATATTCTTTAGCTCAGTCTGCTGAAAGGCTGTAAAAGCCTAGGAGCAGCAGTGACCCAATCCTCATGAGGACAACTGGAGTCCATGTCTGATATTTTAGATATCACTATACATCAAAAAGAACCAGGGCTTTTTTGAGAAATTGCTGATTTCAAGGTTGGAACTGTGAAGATATAAGATAAGCCTGGAGTATCTTATTTTAGTAACAAGTAAGGATTTTCTCTAAGAAAGATTAAGGTGTGTTAAAAACAACAGGAAGCCACCTTGAAGGATCTACCACAGGCTGTATTGGGGGTAATCTGATCAGCAAAATAAATAAAATAATGTTAGGGGTGGATTATTATAAACAAATAGGAACCCATGATTTTATATTTTTACTAAATTAATTAATTTTTAGAGGAGCAAACCTTTCCTTAAATTGCATGCCAATAGAAGACTGTAGAGGGAACGAAGGAACAAGGTTATCACCATTTGGCAACTATCACATCAATAGTTTACTTATCCAAGAAAGATAAATAGATGTTAAAGTAGTGGGTGAAAGTTTGATGAGCAATGTAGTAGTCTCAATTATCTCCCTACAAAAGCCTTATACAGACAAAAAAATTGCTGTACCATGGAGAAACCTGGCAGGGAATACTTTAATCAAGGTACCAAGTTTAGCATTATAAGCAACGGGACAAATTGAAATTGTGTCCTGTCTGATAGAATGGAAGAAGAAGTCAGCATCACTTCTGTAATATTCCTACCAAAACTCTATAACCTACATTTTTTTTAACTTTATCAATTTTACTAAAAAAAAAAAAGCTTTAGGGTAGAACTGATGAACAGGTGAGAGGGACTGAGTGGAAGAAGTGTACTTTCCAGACTCATAGATGGGTATCTTATCAGTCAGCGTGCTCTAGTAAAACAGAATCAATATGATATATATCCATGCACATATAGAGAGAGTTATTTTTATTAATTGGCTTATGTGATTGTGGGGACTGGTAAGTCTGAAATTTGTAGAGCAGACCAGCAGGCTGGAAACTCAGGCAGGATTTCTATGTTGCAGTCTTGAAACAGAATTCCTTCTCTGGATAATCAGTCTTCACTTTTAAGGCCTTCAACTGATTGGATGAGGCCCACCCACATCATGGAGGGTAATCTCATTTTTTTTTTCCTCTTTGATCATGTCTAACAGGTTTTTTTGCATTTTATTTATTTTTTTAACATCTTTATTGGAGTATAATTGCTTTACAATGGTGTGTTAGTTTCTGCTTTATAACAAAGTGAATCAGTTATACATATACATATATCCCCATATCTCTTCCCTCTTGCATCTCCCTCCCTCCCACTCTCCCTATAACCTACATTTTAAAAAGAAGACATTTCAGATAAATGTAATCTAGGGGACATCCTATAAAACAATTGGTCTAGGGCTTCCCTGGTGGCGCAGTGGTTGGGAATCTGCCTGCCGATGCAGGGGACACGGGTTCGTGCCCCGGTCTGGGAAGATCCCACATGCCGTGGAGCGGCTGGACCCGTGAGCCATGGCCGCTGAGCCTGCGCGTCCGGAGCCTGTGCTCCGTGACGGAAGAGGTCACAACGGTGAGAGGCCCGCGTACCGCAAAAGAAAAAACAAGAAAAAAGCAATTGGTCTATAATCTTCAAAATGTCAAGGTCAGCAAAGTCAAACAACTGCTCCAGAGTAAAAACCAAACCAAACCACACAACCAAAAACCCCTTAAATGTTCATAACGACTAAGTATAAGAGCTGATACTGGCTTGACCCTATTTACTATAAAGGGCATTACTAAGAAAACTCACAAAACCTGGATGGAGTCTTTGGATTAGACTATAGTAATTTACCAGTGCTAATGACCTTATTTAATGGCTGCATTGTGACCAGTATACAGGAGATTGTCCTTATTTGTAGTTGGTACATATCACAGTGTTCAGTTTTGAAGGGGCATCATCTAGGAAACTTACTCTTAAGGAGTTCAAGAACAAAAAGGCTTTTTGTGATTTTCTTTCAATAGCAGAAGGTTGTGGTTGTATCAAAATAAAAACACCCAAATTTTGGAGAATTGTAATTCTATATAGAACTTGTTCCAATACATTAACTCTGAAAAATTTGACCCACTATTTTCTTTTTTTTTTTTTACATCTTTATTGGAGTATAATTGCTTTACAATAATGTGTTGGTTTCTGCTTTATAACAAAGTGAATCAGTTATACATATATATATGTTCTCATATCTCATCCCTCTTGCATCTCCCTCACTCCCACCCTCCCTATCCCACCCCTCTCGGTGGTCACAAAGCACCGAGCTGATCTCCCTGTGCTATGCGGCTGCTTCCCACTAGCTATCTATTTTACGTTTGGTAGTAACTCTCTATTTTCTATAACAACTTCTCTTGGAAGTCAAGGAGAACAAAGTTATTCGAAAGTGATTGTATGATAATTGTGTCTTTAAGAACCTAAGCGTAGTTGCAGAAAGCTTTGAAGGAGTTCTCACTTAAAAATAATGTGTATTTCTAAATTACTCTAATGTTATACCTACCAATTACCTGTATAGCTTCTAAAATTAGTTTATTTTCCCATTACTCCTTTTCTTTTCTTGGCTGAAATTCATGTTTCCATATCTCTTTAGGCTGTTTAAAGAGAAGTATGGTTCTTTGGATTCTCTTTCAAATTATTTCTCTGCAACCTCATGGGGGCAAGAGGCTAAATTTGCTTACAGAAATTTCAACGTAGTTAGTAGCTCAAATTGTAGAAAATAAGATAAAACACACACAAAGATTATTTTCTAGGTAAGAGAAAAGCAATTGATATAATGTGCTAAGTAATTAAAACTGCTGAGAATCTAAGTAAAAAATAAAGTTTTAATTATTCAAAATAAATTGTAGCCCATCCAATTATTAGCACCTGTATGACCTTAAATAATTCAAGATTGGATCTAAGAGAAATGTATAGAATTGTATATTTCTATCATTATATTTCCTGATAGAAATATAATGTGTTGTCTATGTATTATATTGCCTTCTTACTAGAGTTACTTTAAAATGTGTTTTTGAGGTTGAGCGCTACCCTTGTGCAAATTGAAGATTAAAATATTTCACCTTACCATCCATTTTCCCTGTCTCCTAAGAAGCTTATGACAAACATCATATTGTAAAACTCTACTGGAATTAGCTAACTTACAGCTAACAGTTTGCTCCGTTGTATCAAATGACTTATTTTGTGTGCAATATGACAAATACATGATTAATTCTCTTTCTGTATAAGAACTTCTCTGCTTGCGTGGCTTTGAAGGGAAAGGTGCCTTTGAGGATGAACGAGTAAGTTCCGTAGAGACAAATAGTCTTGAGGGCAACAGGTTAACTCACTCAATCTGTAGTGAAGCAGAGCTTCCCTGGAGATGCTCCAAAAAGCAAAGAACCAAAAGTAAGGAAGCTTTTAACTTCTGTGTTCAAATTCAGAAAAGGTCAGTGTTTGCTTTTCGTAATATTTTTAGGTATAAGTGACCTGGAAAAGTAATAGTCATCTTACTATAAGATGTTATATAAATATTTCTAAATTTCAGAAGAGAACCTGGGAAGCATTTGAGGACATGGTTTTCTTACCTGCACTCAAAATATTTTACTATGCAAGAGTCCCCCAAAATAGCTTTAAAGCATGATACTAAAGGAACAAAGTTCTCTAAATCCATTAGCTAGACTTAACAGAGATCTTTGCAGATGAGCATAGCTGTCATGGAATTTATTAGAGTGACACAGAGATGGTGTAAAATTAGATACGCAATATGTCCCTTATGAAAATAAATTCAAAGTTAATGGGGGATTAAAAATGAGAGAATTTCCATAAGGAAGAAATTTACTGTTACCAAAAATGTACAGAGTTTAGAATTGGAGACGTGGTAATAGAATACAGAGGAGTATAACGTGCAAAGTAAGAACACCCTTTTATAGGAGTAGGTAGATACTTACCAGTCAATGTTACAGAAGGCAGTCAACTTGCAGTTACTTTGTTCCTCCAACTCAAAGGGTCCCCAAATTCCACACTGACTATTGAATTTCAGGCACCCCATGTGAGGAGCTGCATCCTCCCCCTGGTATTCTTGTGTTTGGATGTATAGTATTCCCTATTTTGCTTGTTTACTGGTTTAGCGTCAAGTAAAGGAAAAACAACCCCGGAAAGGGTCCATATGCTCCATCTTCCCAGTTCTCAGATTAGGACCACATTTCCTTTTCTGCTTTCACTCATTTAGAATAAAACAGACCAGGCTTTTCAGCAAGTTACCTAATTTCAGGTTTCTCATCTTTAAAATGCCAATGATACGATTTACTTTTCAGAGTAGTTATAGAATTTAAATAAGATAAAAGAAAAAAACATTTTTTAATATTTTAAATTGCAGCAATTATCAGAGTTATAGTTTCTTTCTTTAGTTTTTTATTAGGCAGTAGATGGCCTACCTATATCTGTGATTTATGTGTTCCCAGTGGAAATAAATGAATGGCCATAATACACAATGGCATTGTTAGGATATGTTTTACTTTTCCTTCCAGGCTCCCTTTTACCTATTCCGTCTAAAACTTTTTCACTTCTGGGAACATGACAACTTCCTGTAATGATACTTCTTGCTTTTATTCTCTCTGCAATGACATTTCAAGTTCGTTAGTGGCAGTGGGATAGATTGTTGTCAAAGATGACTGTATGTCATCATTAGTATCATGCTTACTGGGAATAAGATTTTGTTGCTTCTTAATGAAGAGGTGAAATCCATTTCCCCTTCCTTTAAATCTGGACTGGTCTGTGACATGCTTTGGCTGATAGAATATGGAAAAAACGGCACCATGAAGGGCTGATCCTAAGGCTAGTCTTCAAGAGGTCTTTAGGGTTCTACTTTTGACCTTTTAGAGCCATGAGACTACCTTACTGTGAAAAAGTCAGTCTGCCTAATGGTGTGTGAGATCGTGGAGAGAAACCAAAGTGCCCAAGCTGACAGCCAGCACGAACTGGCTGAAAGTGAATGAAACGCCCTTGAACTGAGCCCAGTTATTGTGTCAGATGATTCAATACCTTTTATGTGCACAAATTCATTTAATTACCATGTCTTATTGTGTTATAAGAATAAAAGGGGTAACTTTACCTAGTACAGTGTCCTGTTCTGAAAGCAATTCACAGTTGCTTTTATTTTCTTACTCAGTACTCAGTTTGTCCTTTTGAAACATGAAATGGTTTTAGAAAAATGTTTTGCATAAGCAAGGAAATCAAGGATGTAAAGTGAGATTAAACCAGGTATTACTCTTGCACCCAAAACATGTGGGATGAAATGATGTACTCATCTATTCCAAGTAGTGAGCCAAAAATATGGCTCCAAGATTTCTTGCACTCAGTTTGAAGAGTGGACCTGGGGTGATATAATGATAAACATATTCAACTAAAAGTAGGGGGAGAAAAAGAATGGCAAATTTCCAAGGATTGTTTCTTTTAATGTTTTCAGTTTAATCTGATTCTGTCATGGTCAATGCACAAAGTGTTTTGGATAATCCTCTGGGAATTTCCTCATTGTGGGATTTGATCCAAAAATAGATTTTAGTATTATTTAATGAGTGTATTAACCACAAATCCTTCAGGCTATGCTCTGTAAATACTCTCCTTTGGATTTTTATCAGAATTGAGAGACAGTGTATTTTTTTTAGAATACATATACTTGGATTGTAGATATTTTTCCTTGTCATTAAATTTATGCCATTATGAGCATCACATTTTAGGAGGGACATTGGAAAAAAAATAGTGTGTGTTCATGGAATACAACCCTGGTAATAAAGAATCAGAAAGTCGAGAGAATCGGAGGGTATAATCCAGGGAATAAATTTAGGAAATATGATCTATTTCTCAAATATTTGATAACCTTTACATAGAGATGCATTAGACTTTGTTGTGTGATCCCAAAAGGTAGAACTTGAAGTTATAACTTGAAGTTGTAAGAAGTTGTATTTCAGCCTGACATAGAAAATAAATTTCTGACACCTTACACTATGCAAATATGATAAGGACTATTTCAGAGTATCTCAGTGATTTACAGACTTTGGCATCCAGAGAGGTATGAGTTTGCAACAAAAAATTTTCACCAATTAAGGCAAAATGGAACAAAAGTGGTGTGTGTGTGTATAATTGTTTATGGTAGCCCATTAATATTTGCCAATTACCTTTTCTGGGAAATGACTGGTCTTATGTTCATCTTAATTATTTTGTTTTAAAAATGTCCATTTTTAAATAATTTATAATGATGTTATTTTTGATGACTTGATTTTTTCTTTGGTGTAAAAAATTAATCTTGAAATCAAAATCTACAACCTCTGTAGTAGATAATGATTTAGTGGTGATGTTCATGAAGGAATTCAAGCAAACAATAATTAGGCTGTCCAGTGGTTAGGATTCCGTGCTTTCACTGTCAAGGGCCCGGGATCAATCCCTGGTCAGGGAACTAAGATCCCACAAGCCATGTGGCACTGCCTAAATTTAAAATTAAAAAAAAAAAAAATCAGTCTATGGGGTCAGTGTAGTCCAGAAGTTTTGATTCTCTGACTCAAGGCTCACAGCCAGTGGATTTAAGTGATATAGTGACCTTTTGTTCTATCATGATCCTAGATTTGTATTTTTAGTCTTTCAGACAAGGTCTTTGCTTTGTCACTGCACAACATCTCTTTGTTTTAGACTTAGTAGACTCCAAACTCCCTATCATAGATTTCACAACCAGTGGCATGGAAATAAAACAGTATAAATGGAATCAGAATTTTTTTTTTTTTGGAATCAGAATTTTTACAATTGAAGGTAACTCTCACAATGATTTGATTACATAAGGGTTTACATCTTCTAAGAGGAATTTTTATTTCGTCTTTCCTAACATAAGAAAAGAGTTGGAACATAAGACGTATGAATCCCTTTTTTTTTTTTTTTTGCATCTGATAGTAAATTAGTGTCTTAATGACATGCAGTACTTTGGATACTGAACAGATGGCCATATAAATATTGCTATCCATGATAAATAATGTAATAGGAGTAAAAATGTCCAGACATTATCTGATATTAATGTCATTTTCATTATCATTCAGTTATGTTCTCATATTTTCTATATTGTTAATATATCATCAGCTAACATTTGTTTTTCCCCATAACCATTATATAACTATTTAAAATTTAACACGAAATAGAATTGAAATACATAGTTCATTTAGCTTCTAATCTATTTATGGCTGTGTGAGTCTAAGAATTTGATCAGCAAGAGATACTCATATTAATAACTAATGCAAGACTGAAACATAGTGGACATCTGTATTCTAGCAGTAAAGAGAAAGAAAGAACAAAGTAAATTTGCATGTAAAAGGGAAAGCACTAGTGTTAAACAATAGTAATTGACTTGCTTTACAAAAAAAAATCTCTTAGAATCATACTTCATGCTTCTTTCTAAATGATGTGAAATATGCTATATACATATCACGTACCCAATCTCTCTTCTCCCTCAAACAACATAGCTGATACTCCAAGGCATTCTCTTTCCAGCTGAACCCAGATGTAGCTTCACAGCATACCGCACCTTAGTGCTCTGAACAGCCACTACCAATCCATGAGAATTGACACTCCAGTTAAAATCAATTTGCCTTTCTATTTGCTATTCCAAAAAGATCAGTAGAAGCTGGAAATTCATGCTGGAACATGAATATGAATTTAGGAAATAGCCAAAAGCTTGGATAGTAAAATTTCCTGTACAGTACAATAGAATAGGTGATTTTCTGAGGACTAAAATTATCCATTAGCTTAAAGGACATCTAATCTCTGAAGATGAAGGATGTTCTTTTGTTCAGCCTACTACATTCAAGAGCCATTATTGAAAACACTTAAGAAAAGCAAAGCCATTTTTAAACAATCCAAAGCAAAAAATGATAGATTTTCTACAGTAAATAACTTCTCTAGGTTGGGATGCATTAGATGGGTGTTATCTAATGCATGGGTGTTATCTGTGATAGAAAATCAGAACATAACTGCCTTCAGAAGACTTAGAATTTCCCCTTAATGCCAATCACATTTCAGGTACCACTGTAAATCTTATAAACAGTATTCTTCCTCAAGGATCTTACTTTTTAGCTGGGGGAGGGTAAGCAACAAACAAACTAATAAATAAGATGGTCTTACACAGTGAAAAGTGCTCTGATGGAAATTCAACAAAATAATGGAATAGAGAGCAAGAGGGGGTGGGGAGCTGCCACTAAGATGACAGGGAAGTCCTCTCTGCAGAGCTGAAGTCCTGTCATTAAATCAGGACTTCTATTTCTTATTGTATTATTAATATTATCATGGTGTAATGCTTTCATGGAAGAGAATGGAAGAAGAAAAATCCAGAGAAAGAGAAAGAAGTATGTGCAAAAGACATGGAACAGGAATGGCTCAGTTTATGCTTTTGCAAAATAAGGGAGTGATATTAATCAATGTATACAGAGGTTTTCAACAGCCTACAATTTATACAGCATGTTTACTTCAGGTAGAACAAATTCATGATAAAATGGATTACAATGCACTGCATATAGATTACTCCCATGTTTCTATTTTTTCAATATAATTATTCAAACTACTTTCATTAGGGGTAGTTATTGCCTCAGTAAGTAAATGCACATCTTACTTTACTGTGTATCATAACTATCTGTCTTTTCATTGGGACACAAATTTTACTTTCTGCTGAATGTCAGTAGCTCAAACTTGTTTCAGGGTTATTAAGCATCTCAATTATGTAATATTTTAATCAAACAAATTAAAAACATTGGAAAAATTCATAATTACTCTAATTATTGTCTGAAGCAGTGGTCAGCAAACCACCATCTGCAAGCCAAATCTGTTCTGCTGCCTGTTTTGGTAGATAAAGTTTACTTGGACCAAAGCCATTGTCATTCATTTACATTTTGTCTGTGGCTATTATTTTGCTGCAACAGCTAGAGTTGATCAGTTGCAACAGAGACCATATGGCCTGCAATTCTTAAATATTCACTATTTGGCCCTGTTCAGAAAAAGTTTCCAAACACCTTGCATGAAGTACTTCAGGAATATTGCAGGGCATTTAAAACACCAAAGTGTTTCATCAAAGCTTTGTGATCATTTTAGTTCTTGAATTATACTGGTTCTTATTTTCATCTACTTCTCTCCTCTAAACTTCATCTGAGCCAAGTCAATTAATTCTGCTTTTAGTTTTGTAGAAATAGGACCCTTTTACATTTAATCTGAAAAAATATTTCCTTTGTTTTCTAGGCCAGACGTTCTACTTGCTTCCTTCACCAACTGGATTAGGTCTTTTTTTTTTTTTTTAACTTCCTTTAGGTTAAGAATACTTCTTTCTTTTTATCCCTCATCTGGAATACTTTTAGGAAATATTACTCAAATTTATAGAGTAGAGTGCCTCTGTAGACTACATTTCTGCTGTCAACATAGAAAAGAAGCCTTGCATAAGTGAAATTTACCTCAATTCTCCTAGCTGGAGGATAGGAAACTTACTGGATTAAGAGAGATCCATCCATCCACGATCAGGAATTGTTGCTGTCCAGCTCATATTGGCAATTTGGGAGGGATTTGTCTCATCAGATAATTTCTGAGAACCAGACAAACAAATACCTATCTTCTTTTTTGTTATTTTAATTTTTTTTAATTGAACTATAATTGATTTACAATGTTGTGCTAGTTTCAGGTGTAAAGCAAAGTGATTCAGTTATATCTATATCTCTCTCTATATATATTATTCTTTTTCAGATTTTTTCCCATTATAGGTTATTACAAGTTATTGAATATAGTTCCCTGTGCTATGCTGCAGGTACTTGTTTTTTATCTATTTTATGTACAGTAGTGTGCATCTATTACTCCCAAACTCCTAATTTATCCCTCCCCAACCCTTTCCCTTTGACAGCCATAAATTTGTTTTCCGTCTGTGGGTCTGTTTCTATTTTGTCAATAAGTTCACTTGTATCATTTTTTTTAGATTCCACATACAAGTGATATTATACGACATTTTTCTTTCTCTGTCTGACTTACTTCACTTAATATGGTAATCTCTGGGCCCATCCATGTTGCTGCACATGGCATTATTTCATTCTTTTTTATGTCTGAGTAATATTCCATTGTATATATATGTACCACATATTCTTTATCCATTCACCTGTTGATAGACCCTGAGGTTGCTTCCATGTCTTGGATATTGTAAATAGTGTACATGTCTTCTTTATGTTCCCATTTGGAACACTACATTAAGAGGTTCCACATTGGGAATCGTGATACTTGGAGACAGTTGTCAGAATGGGGACTAACATCTTGATTTATCACTGCACTTTAACTCTCTTCTTACAGAAGCTGGCCACCTGAAAGGCAGCAGATAAGAGTCAGAATCTTATATTTAAGTCTCAAATGATAGCATTTACAAATGGATGAGTTGGCCTAATCATTTACTCTTCCTTTGTTTAAAGTATTTCTGCCATAGTTGAACTCACTTTACTAATTAATTTTAATAAACTACTACCAACATAATGTCCCATGATAGGCATTTTGTGGGATAAAGCAAAGATCAAGAGAATTCTTGCCACTTATCCTGCCATTTGCAATAACATGGATGGACTTTGAGCACATTACACTAAGCGAGATAAGTCAGACAGAGAAAAACAAGTTCTGTATGATATCACTTACAGGTGGAATTTTACAGTCAAACTCATGGGCTTCCCTGGTGGCGCGGTGGTTGAGAGTCCGCCTGCCGATGCAGGGGACACGGGTTCGTGCCCCGGTCCGGGAAGATCCCACATGCCGCGGAGCGGCTGGGCCCGTGAGCCATGGCCGCTGAGCCTGCGCGTCTGGAGCCTGTGCCCCGCAGTGGGAGAGGCCACAACAGTGAGAGGCCCGCGTACCACAAAAAAAAAAAGAAAAAGAAAAAGTCAAACTCATAATAAACGAGTAAAGTGGTGGTTACCAGGGTCTGGGAAGTGGAGGGATAAGATTGATGTTGTTTAGGGTCCAAACTTGCAATGAGTAGTAACTAAGCCATAGAGATCTAATGCAGAGTATAATGAATATAGACAATATTGTACTATAATTATGTAATGTGATAAATATCACTAGAAAGGCAATCATATTACAATATATAATCTATCAAAGTAACATGTTGTACACTTTAAATTTATGGAATGTTATATGTCATATATATTCAATTAAGCAAAGGGAATCCTTGTCACCAAAGAAATAACATGCTAATACTAATTGTTTTGCAAGATATTTAAAAAAATATTGACAATATTATAGGTGCTTCAAATCAGGTGCATGCAAAAACGATAAATGTTCAGTGAAAGGACTATCACTTCTACTTGGTGAAAAGTTTATAGAATCTGTGCTGGGTCTTATAAACTTAAGATTTCAATGGTAAATGATAATAGAATACAAAATATTTCAGGCTTATAATTACTTTATTTTTATTGGAGTATAATTGCTTTACAATGTTGTTTTAGTTTCTGCTGTACAGTGAAATGATTCAGCTATATGTATACGTCCTCCCTCTTGGACCTCCCATGCCCCCCCAGACCACCCACCTAGGTCATCACAGAGCACCGAGCTAAGCACCCTGTGCTATAGCGCAGCATCCCACTAGCTATCCATTTTACACATGGTAGTGTATTTAGATAAAAATTAATCTCTCATTTCATCCCACCCTTCCTTTCCCCCCTCCATGTCCACACGTCTGTTCTCTACATCTGCTTCTCTATTTGTGCCCTGCAAATGTGTTCATCTGTACTATTTTTCTAGATTCCACATATATGCATTAATATCTGGTATTAGTTTTTCTCTTTCTGACTTACTTCACTCTGTATGGCAGACTCTAGGTCCATCCAATCTCTACAAATGACCCAATTTCATTTATTTTTATGGCTGAGTAATATTCCATTATATATATGTACCATATCTTCTTTACCCGTTCATCTGCTGATGGACATTTAGGTTGTTTCCGTGTCCTGGGTATTGTAAATAGTGCTGCAATGAACATTGGGGTACATGTGTCTTTTTGAATTATGGTTTTCTCAGGGTATATGCCCAGAAATGGGATTGCTGGGTCATATGGTAGTTCTAATTTTAGTTTTTTGAGGAACCTCCATACTGTTCTCCACAGTGGCTGTATCAATTTACATTCTCACTAACAGTGCAAGAGGGTTCCCTTTTCTCCACACCCTCTCCAGCATTTACTGTTTGTAGATTTCTAGATGATGGCCACTCTGACTGGTGTGAGGTGATACCTCATTGTGGTTTTGATTTACATTTCTCTAATGATTACTGATATTGAGCATCCTTTCATGTGTATGTTGGCAAGCTGTATATCTTCTTTGGAGAAATGTCTATTTAGGTCTTCTGCCCATTTTTGGATTAGTTTGCCTGTTTTATTAATATTGAGCTGCATGAGCTGCTTGTAAATATTGGAGATTAATCCTTTGTCTGTTGCTTCATTTGCAAATATTTTCTCCCATCCTGAGGGTGGTCTTTTCATCTTGTTTATGTTTTCATTTGCTGTGCAAATGCTTTTTAATTTCATTAGGTCCCATTTATTTATTTTTGTTTTTATTTCCACTACTCTAGGAGGTGGGTCAAAAAGGTGGGTCAAAAAAATTCCTCTTTGCCCTTGATGGATTTCCACTCCTGCTCTACCTACAGAATAAATGACAGATGTTTTGATACTAGAGCCCTCCGAAAAGTATCCAGAGCATTTGGAAAATGTTAGCATACTACTACTAATTTGTTTTGCTTCCTGTTAACAACAAGAGCTGTGTGATGATTATGGGATGTAAGCTCTAGACTACAACTTGTAAGTGGAGCTTGAGCCATTTAAATTATGCTGCTTCTTTTTGTGCTGCTGTAGTTAAGAAATCCCTAACATGCCCATTAGAAATCTTTATCTCTGGGGGCTTTCAAATATCATAAAGTGATGTTTAAGTATAGCGTAAAATATTACAGTTTGGGAAAATATAACTTTCACGAACATCCAGAAAAAAGATTGCAAATAGACTATTTCATATTTATGGCCTCACTATTAACAAATGACTCCATTTAAACTCAATATTGAAAACAATATATAAGTATATGTTCTCAGAAATTGTGAGAGGTCTGAGATGTCACCCTACTTACACAGTATATATATATATATAATCAGGAACATGAACCTGGGTCAGAGTAAAGAACTCTGTTATACTCACAGCACAATCAATAGCCAAAGTAACGTCGCAGTGTCTGTTCTCCCATGCCCAGCAATCCTGAAGTGCTAAGTTATGAGAGCCAGGCGGAAAAATATCCCACACACGTGGTGGGCTCACTCCATCAGTGAGGGTTGGGAAAACACATATTCCCTTCATTTTTAAAGAGGAAAGAGATCATTTTCTCCCCTCCCATTCTGAGAGAGTTGCCTATTGGGGAATGTAACCTTTGGCTCTTGAAGAGATACGAAAAAGTTTAATGGATAGAGGCAATTGTTGGACCATTAGGCTGCAGATATGATCCTCATGGTATGTGAAAAGTAAAGTATTTCTAGGGGAAGTGAAGGTAAACATTCTTCATCTTTATAGGGTTTATAGGGTATACATTTTCATTACTCAGGAAACTGAGACACTGATAAACCAATGAAGATTTATTTTCCCACAATATATAAACCATAAAACTTTGCCTTAATTGTATTTATTTATTTGGCTGCGTTGGGTCTTTGTGGCTGCGCGTGGGCTTTCTCTAGTTGTGGTGAGCAGGGGCGACTCTTCATTGCAGTGAGTGGGCTTCTCACTGAGGTGTCTTCTCTTGTTGCAGAGCACAGGCTCTAGGCGCGCGGGCTTCAATAGTTGTGGCACACGGGCTCAGTAGTTATGGCTTGTGAGCTCTAGAGTGCAGGCTCAGTAGTTGTGGCGCATGGGCTTAGTTGCTCGGAGGCATGTGGGATCTTCCCGGACCAGGGCTTGAACTTGTGTCCCCTACATTGGCAGGCGTATTCTTAACCACTGCGCCACCAGGGAAGTCCCTGCCTTAATTATTATAATAACAAACGTCTTCCTTAAATTCTGTAGTAAGTCTCAATATTTTTGTCAGTAAAATTTGATTATTTTAGACATGTATATTTTTATTTTATATGTATGGTATAGGAATTATATGTGTTATATAATTTTTCTTGGTTTAGAATTATATAGTTTACAAAGAGCTTATGGAGGATAAGTTTTATTTTAAACAATGACAAATATAAATTTTAATTTTATCATCACTAATTAATATGAAATTAATAAATTTAATGGATAAAAATAAATTTAAATTCAAGGTTATTGAGCTTTTAATTTTATATTTAATTTATTTTAACAGCTTTACTGAGGTATAGTTGATCTTCAAAGAACTGCACATACCTAATATGTACAATTTGATGATTTTGGACATATGCAACCACCCCAGAAAATATATGTACATTCAGATAATCGTTTTGTATGTAGAACATATTCACTTGACGATTTCTTTGGAGAGGAATAAAACAGTGCTCACAATTAGTGGTAGAAGTGAATATTTTATAAAAAGGAATAAATGTGGATATAGAGACAGACAACATAATTGTTTTATTCCAATGCCCCCATTATGGTTATTATGCATGTCATTTCATATCTATATTTAAGCCTGACAATCCATGATGATTATGTTCTATATAAAAAGCATTCCATTTTTCTGCAACATCGGCAGTAGAGTTCACATGATTCTAGCGTCAGCAACTATGGCGTTGGAGTCCTGATTTTCCAGGCTTCCTGATTCTGCAACAGTTTGCACTGGGCAGAGACAGCAATGACTTTTTAGTTTGGTTCTCAGCTGTTGTTTGAGAGCTGTTTTGAATATAGCCAACAGACATTTTTTTAAAAAATATGTGTTCATAATCTTTATGATTCTATGTGCTATATATGGCATTTACTAAATCTCTTCTGATATCACCTAGATTTCATCTTCTTCAACCAAGAACTCTGCATTACAAACACAAGTTTGTATTGCCTGGAAGAGGAGTACAGTGATTTACATTAATTTTGAGAAATGGTATATTTTAGTAAATGTATGGTAAAAATGGAGATATTGTGTAAAATCATTAAAGTGTAATTTTTGTGAAATAACATTTTACTCTCTTATACACTGTGATTCTGGACAGGACACTAAAGTTCTGTCCAACCTTGCAGTGCAATATAGTTTTCATTAGAATTCATACCCTCGATGGAAATACATATTCTAGACAAATACTGTTTTCCTGTTCTAGATAGTGTTTCAAAGGATTATATTGGAAGTCAAGACTCATTTATGTACATGTTTAAGTTGGAATCTCAATTGATTATTTTAATATAAAATTGATCTAAGCACATCTTTCCTTTCTTCTGCGGGAGAAAATAATCAGAGGACCCAGGCAGTTCATTGAGGTAGCCTGACTCTTGTTATTTCAAAGATTTGACCTAATGTTGTACTTTTCTGTTCAGAGCTGCTTGACAAGCACCTGGGAATCATGTCAAAATACTTGAAGATTACGAGAAAAAAAGAAGATAAAGATTTGAACTTTATCGAGCTGTCCTTTTCTCCTTACACTGGTGAGTACAGTTCAAAGAAATAAGACTAAATCAAGTTATTAAAATATGCCGTTTATTTTTTGAGATTATAGAAATAAATATTCATGGCAAGAAAATAAGTTATTATAGTAAATTTTAAAACCATGTAACACTCCCCCACAAAATTGATCAAACATACCTTAAGGATGATACTTAAAAATATTCACTGTTAATAAAATAGCCCCATACATCTGTCTTTAAAATATAGACATATGTAAAGACATAAATATAAAATATGTTTAGACATATACTTGTTTGATATATATATATACACATATATATTCTATAATTTAGATTATGAGCATAACATTAAAACCTGTTTAATTATAGCATCATAACTCACTTCATGAAAAAGTATTTCACATTGTTTCATCAAAACATAATTTTATTTAATATTAATTTGTATGAATATAAAAAAATTGATTTAAATAAACATTCTACTACTAGGTATTTTTCTACCTATATTATTTTATATCATTACTAGTTCTTTTTCCTGTTATTTCTTATATTTTGCTATTAAAAACAGCACAGAGATGAGCATTCTTTTATTTAACTATTTACCTGAATTTTAAATTATTTTCTTAGTTCAAATAGCTAGAGTTCATCTATCAAAGGGTCTGTATTTTATAAGAAACCTTGATAAATATTGTAACATTACACTCCAGACAGGTTAAAGTGATTTACTTTGTTAATATTGGGCTATAAAACCAGACATTTTTTATACTCTCATGAACACTACATGTTATTTTCTAAAACATTTTTTTCATTTGGCAAGATGAAATTGTCATTTAATCTGTGCTATGATGTATATTGGAACAATGAATGTCATTTCATGTATACTATAATGTGTTTCGATAAATAGTTATTTGGACAGGTCTGTCATATGTTATTGGCCATTGCAATTCTTCTTTTGTGGATTTTATGAACTTTCCCATAGAATAATCAGAGTCCATTTTTTTTTCAAAATTTCCTAAGGCATTAATATTATCTGTCATATCTGTGGAAAAGTCTTAGCAATTTCTTGTTGACATTTTTTTCACTCACTTGTTATAAAATCTTGATTTACAAATTTAGAAAAATATTGTAAAATATAATGTAGTTCCTTTGGATTTTTAAAAATTATTTGTTGTATAAGATCCTCCTTAATCCTGAAATGAGACAAATTTTCGATTCACAGTCCTTATTATCTTCTGCTCATACAACGGTGGCTAAGGGTTTACATAACCAGTGATGCTGTTTCTTTACAGTGTTCTAATTAATGACTCCATTTCTCTGAAACTGTTTACTTTTAGTGCTTCTGTTTCCAGTTTTTCGGTTATTTCTTAGCTACAGAAAAGTTAAATGCTACTGTACCCTTAGGACCTTTGTTCATGTGATTTATGATTCCTGATATATATATATATATAATCCATATATATAATGCATATATATATATGGTTTATATATATTATTTTATGGAAATAGCAGAAATAAACAACTTGAAAGAAGTGCTGTCAATTATGCTACTTTAATTTTTATACCCTCTTTTCCCTTTTCATAGTGAAAAGTCTAGAAATTTTTGAATGTATAATAATTGAATCAATCAGTGAATAAACAGCAACTGCTATGATAAAATCATATCAGCTAACTTGCAACTGTCCCATGGTTCTAAAATTTAACCAATCCTATACTAATTTCATGTCAGATTTCCCTGCTTCCTGTGTATACCCAGTTAAATTTTCTTCTACTTATCTTACTGTCTGACGGTAACCACTATCAACAGCAGTGACTGCAAACAAGAGAGATTTACTTGGCAAATCTTTTCTATACCCACATGTATACTGATAATAATAATTGAATACATAATAAATTGGGAGAAGGGACAGCTCTTTTTAAAGTAGGATTTGAATTAATAAGTGTAGAAGGAATAATACAAATAGAAATCATCTTTAGGTAAACACTAGTATAAATGAGCACTGAGAGTTAGAATCAACAATAGATATATCTTAGTCTCAAGATATCTCCCCATAAGCGACATTCAGCAAAAGGGAAAATTAAGTAACTTTATAATGGGAAAACTTGGAAGACACCACATTTACCCAGAGGTCAAAGTTAACCTCACCAAGAAATTAAATAGACCCCATCCAAACTCTTGATGTGAAGCATGGAGAAAAGTACCACAATACTGCTCTTTTATTGCCTAAAATGCACAAACTCCATCTAATTATGAGAAAACATCAGACAAATCCTACCTAAGGAGCATTCTACAAAATATCTGGTCAGTATCCTTCAAAAGTGTCAAGATCACAAAATAAAGATTGATGTACTGTCACAGACTAGAGGACACTAAAATGACATGACAGCTAAGAACAATGTGTAATCCCAGAATGAATCCTGGACCAGAAAAGGACAGCACTGAGAAACCAGAGAAATTCAAACAAGTTCTGTCATTTAATGACAGTGTATCAATGTCAATCTCCAAGTTACTATAATTGCACAATGGTTATATAAAAGATTATCATTAAGGGAAGCTTGGTGACAGGTATAAGAGAAATTATTATAATTTAAGTTTTCTATAAGTCAAAATTATTTTAAAGTAAAAAGTTTAAAAATGATTTGATGCATAATGACAATCATATGCAGTACTTTTATAAAATAAATTTATTTACTTATTTATTTTTATTCATTTATTTTTGCCTTTCTCTAGGTGCGACGAGTGGGGGCTACTACTCTTCGTTGTGGTGCGCGGGCTTCTCATTGCGGTGGCTTCCCTGTTGCGGAGCATGGGCTCTAGGTGCGTGGGGTTCAGTAGTTGTGGCTCATGGGCTCCAGAGCACAGTCTCAGTAGTTGTGGTGCACAGGCTTTTTGCTCCGTGTCATGTGGGATCTTCCCGCACCAGGGCTAAAACCCGTGTCCCCTGCATTGGTAGGCGGATTCTTAACCACTGCGCCGCCAGGGAAGTCCCATAGGTAGTACTTTTGAGGTTTGCTGTGTTCCATGATTGTTGCAAGTATTTCTTATACATTAATCATTTAATCTCAAGAACTTTATTAGATGGGTACTATTATTAACTCCACTTAATAACTGAGGAAATAGGTACAAAGTGATTAAGAAACAGAGCCAGCCACACGAAGCAATACTTCAGACAAAGGTAGGCAGTTGATCGTTCACATCTGTGCTCTTAACTACTCCAGTACATATTGCTAATAATTCATTTTCTTTGTTACTATGCTTAATATGCTGATTCTAATTGAACATGCATACATTTTAAATATTTTTATATTTACCATGTTTTTAATAAACTTTATTTTTAGAGCCATTTTATAGTTACTGAAAAATGTAGAAGATAGTACAGAAAGTTCCCATATGTCCCATAGTCTTCACTATTTTAACATCTTACATTAGCGTCATGTATTTGTCACATTTAAAGATATAATCTTGACATATTATTATTAACTATTATTATTAACTTGATTTGGGTTTCTTAGTTTGACCGTAGTGTCCTCTTTCTAGTACAGGAGAGCACACTGGATTTAGTAGTCATGTCTCCTTAGGTTCCTCTTGGTTATGACTATTTCTCACATCATCCTTGTTTCTGATGACTGTGGTAGTTTGAGAAGTACTGATCAGGTACAAAATAGAATGTCCCTCAGTTGGGATTTATCTGATTTTTTCCTCATGATGAGATTGGGGTTAAAGGGCCAGCATCACATCATATCACAGGCACATATTATAGACATGGGTCATCATTGTAGAGACTGACTTGATGACCTGAGAGAGTTTTGTCAGATTTCTCTCCCATAAAGTTGCTCTCCCTCCCCCTCCCTTTTTACACTCTACTTTGTGGAAATGAGTTGTTATGCACAGTTTACACTTAAGGAGTGGGGAGTCATGTTTCATCTCCCTGAGGGCAGAGCATCTCTGTAAATTATTTAGAATTTTTTCTGCACATGAGATTTGACTCTTCTCCACCATTTATTTATTTATTCATCTACCTTTATCAGTATGTATTCACTGGTATATGTATATTTATATTACAATTTGTGTTATAGTTCAGTATTTCTTTTTTGTTGTTGTTGCCAAAATTGTTCCAGGTTTGGTCATTGGGACTTCTTTGAGTTTGCTCCTGTGTCCTTTTAACATACCTTCATCATTGTGGGAGTTGTTTGTTTGTTTTTATTTTTTCTTGTTTTGTTTAAGTACTTAACTTTCTTCCAGGCCACAGGCTCATCTTGTATATTTTCTGCCTTAGTCGTAGAATCAGCCACTTCTAAGAGCCCTGGTTCCTTTTATTGAAGAATGGTATCAGAAACTACTATCTGGGGTCTAAGTTTGGTCAATGCTACTAGTGGGTTGTTAATTCTAAATGTCAGCCTACAGAGAAAGAAAATATAGGTGGGACATAATAACACATGTACACAAACACAAATATATATATAAACATTTAATCTGTAAACATCTGTGTCTATATTAAGCTAAACATGAGTTTATACTGATGTCTCCAGCTCTAATCCAGGACCATATGCACCATTCTAAACTTCTTCCCTGGCTTATCTGTAACTTCGCACTTCTACAGTGAGAAACCAGGCTCCCACCACTTGACATCAATTTATATAACTGTTAAATTCCAGTGTACATGGTTAGCAGTTACAGCATTATTAACTCATACCCTTGTGGGAAATAATTTATTATTTTAACTTTGCTGAAACTCCTCCTTATGTAGAGTCACATATTCAGCATTTTAAGTTGGTGTGATGGTAGGACAGTGGTTAAGGAGAATTCTATAATCTTATCATTGTCTCACTTTTTAAGCCAGTCTGTGTCCCTAGACTGTGACCTTCACATGTGTTCCTTAGCTTCTCCCCCAAACCAGGCAAGACAAGCAGACTAGAGGGGACTAGGGTCAGAGAAATACATTTCTCACAGGTGAGATAATTTTCCGGTAAATTCTTTGCCCTTAGAGAGTAGGTCTTTGTTAGAAGAATGCTCTGGGCATACTTCATAATTGTTACTTTTTCCCTGTTCCTGCCATGAGGGGAGATTTCTTTTCTTGGCTCTCTACTGTGAGAACCTAGAAGAGTTCCTGCAGGTAAAACCCATTGAGATCCGTGAGGCAATTTAAGATCATGGAGTTCAGGAGTTTCCTACTCTTAAGGTAGTCCACACTCAAGCTGCAGGTTTTCTTCAAAAATCATCATTTAAGCGATCCTACCAGTTTAGTTCATCAGTGGCTTCTACTGTACAACACAGATCTCAGTTGTGACTTTCTGGATTTACCTGTGTCTCCAGATTTCAGTGTGGCTGTTCGTCCTGGAACCTCAGTTTTGTAATGACTCCAAGAAAGTCATTGATTTTCAGCTTGTTCAGCTTCTTTCTTGCGTGATGACATCTATGTTCTTTACATGTCAGAGATGAAACAGAAAATCAGATTTATCATTTTTCTATCATTTTTATGAGCATTTTAATCTTTTTTAACCTTTAACCACCTGTTTTCTCACTATTATATTGAGCAATAAGAAATTAAATTAACATTTTAAACTTCCCGTTATTGTTAAACATACTTAACTTCTTTACTTGCTGTTTTATCTCCACACCAGTACCACATGGTACTTAACTACACGGTGGGAACATATTACATACTCACAAGTGAATAGATGGGGTTTGACATGACATAAGTTTCCTTATCAAAATATCTATTCGTATATTACACTTTTTCACTCTGCACAATGAGCTCATCTTCTTATCCATTAAAGGCCTTCTCCTATGGTATGATTGTAAGTTATCTAAAGACAAAGTACTTTGAAAGCAGTAATTGTATAATTGTTAAAGAAATAACTTATTTCTGGTTACTATTTGTTGACACATTTTGACATTTTGAGGTCATTTCTGTGACTGCAGGTCCACTTTGGAGGTCATCATTGTTTTTCTCACATAAAACACAGCTATAATACATCATTAATAATTGTTTATTTCAACTTATGAATAAAATGAAAACATAGGGTCTTATCAATCAAAATGAATGCATACTCCTAGATTTTCACATAAAATTTCCCATATCTTTTGTCATTATCAATTCCACAGCTAATTTGCAAAACTAAAAAGAAAACCACAAATTTATAAAATCTTTCCAAAGGAAATGTTTCCAAAGCCTTCAACCTTCAAGAGATCACATTCTTTTTACTTCCATCTTTCTTTGGTGGTATTTAATTGCAGCAACTTGTACAACTGGCATACACAACTTCGTGAACAAATGCCACCAATTCAAGGGAAGCAAAAATTTATTTGCAGGAGAATGAGGGTCCTATAGAATATATCCTGAATCCTTTGTATCTCCATACCGTCTACAGAGGGAATGGTGAGTAATTTATTCCATGAATTAGTTAAATAAATAATAGTAAAATTTATCCTCCATTTTTTTCTCTAGTAAAATTCCTGTAACATCATCCTTTTATTCCTAGATTAGAGACTTAAAAATTTTAATATGATAACAAGAGAGAAATGGGTTTAATTTTCAAACCAATTCACTTGTGTTTGATTTCTAGGAAAAAGCATTTTCAAATTAAAAAGGTAGGCAGTGCTATTTGCAAAAGACTCTATCACTCTACTTTTTAACATGGAGATATAGTACCAACTATTCTTTCTTGCATTTTTAAGAATATTATTTAAGGAAGTCTGCATCAATGAAACATCAAATATCAGAAAAAAAAAATTTTATTACCAGGTAAGTAGATCCTACCTTATACCAGTAATTCAATATGAAGTACATTTCAAACACAAAAACATCTAAAATTAACTTATTATTATCTAATACCATTAAGCTTTAAATATTGAGTTAAAAAGCTAGTTATTTACATCATTTTTACTTAAATACTTTCTACATGTAATGAAGACTTAATTTAAAATAGACTACTGAGTTTTTCTAAAGAAAAATTTTTAAATCGTTTCTTATTCTGAAAATATAAAATTCTTAAATATTTTTTCATTTTCTCAACATAGAGAGAGGAGCAGTTATAAAAATGAGTAATAAGAGCTTAAAAATAATTTTTAATTGGGAGCTCGTTTGATATAAAGAAATTCAGGGAATATGTGAGTTACTGTGTTTGAAGATATTAAAATGTGTAAGAACGGTAAAGTAACTTCTCATCTTGATACATTTAGCAAAACATCTAACAGATGTTAGCAGACTAGCAGTTTCCAATTAGAATTTTTTAAACACACTTAAAGAGGATAATCAGTTCTGTTTTTAATTAGTTAGGAAGCCATTATTTTGGTTGAGTTGGTTTGTTTTGTAAAACTTTAAATGCAAGTCATTTTGTGTTATAGGCTAAAGTGACTCTTGTACCATTAGTAAGTCTGTTCCAATTTTAATGATCTAAAAGGTGTTCTATGCCCAGACTCTGGGGGTTTCCTACTTAGTCTCTCATAGTTCTCTATATCGCCTCACAATCCAAAACCAACCCCTCTCCTGACCCCCAGCGAAGGATGGTTGACCGTTTTGCTTTGAGCCACAGCCCATTTATTTCTTATATTCTGTGTCCTCAAATCCTAGTTTTATTTCCATAAATAATTTGGCTCTACCTAATCCTAACCAATTTTTACCTCTTTAGCTTCAGCTTTGTTGCATATGAGAAATACTAGTTTCCAAATGGTTGCTTTTGAATGCATTTTTTGTTCAATACAGAATGACTTATTTAAAGAGGACTAAATCTTGGCATCCGAGACCCATGTTTACCAAGTAAGAATATTCTGATTCTCAAACTTTTAAAAAAAAACTTTGAAAAACAAAACTTTTCCTTTTCTGATACCTATATATCTATCTATATCTATATCTATAGTTTGTTTTCCTCCATTCCTCTTTCCAAATAGATCTATTTCTACTGCTTTGAAAAATTTTGAAGCAAGTACGTTTGTATAGTGTCTTGAGAAACACGATAGAGAAAAGTTATTTTCTCAAACTGAGTCACTACTCACTGGACAGTTGTGCTCTTTCTTGACTAAAATTCTTCACCCAATTCCGATGGGTATCAGGAGGAGGAGTCTTCTGCAATAACAAGCAATTCTTCTACACCAGCTGGGTGTCCTTCACTTAAACTGATTTCTGGCACTGTCTTTCCAGAGCTAGCATCAGATTCTACAGGTTGATTCTATGGATTGAGGGCTCAGTCTTATGAGACGGCCTCCCCTCCCCCTACACACACTTCAGATGCAAGTTGCAGGCCCAGGTTATCACTTGTGCTTCTGACTGCTGGGCTGTAGATCAGAGGTTCCAACCACCACCTCCTTGGATTCCATTTATTTGCTGGAGCAGCTCAAAGAACTCACAGAAATATTTTACTTACTAGATTATGTAGGCATGATTAATTAAATCATTGGCCATTGGTGATTAATTCAATCTCCAGCCCCTCTCTCCTCTGGGGAGGTCAGGGTTGGGGCTGAATCTTCTATTCCTGATTGGTTCCCCTGGCAACTAGCCCCATCCTTGGTGCTTTCCAAAATTCACCTCATTGTCATAAACCCAGTCGTGATGGAAAAGGGTTTGTGAATAACAAGACACTGCTTTCACCTTTATGTCTTTGAAATGATTTCAGGAACTGAGAACAAGAGACCAGATATTATAATAAAAGATACTCCCATTGCTCTTATCATTCAAAAATTCTAAGGGTGTTGGGAACTGTGAGCCAGGAACCATGGATGAAAACAAAATATCAGCCCATGATGGCACCAGAGTAACCTACATAACAAATGTTACTAACTCTTACCTACTATGTTTCCCATATATTTACCTTCCCACAATCTCCTGCCCCAGAAACTCAAAGTCCTTTTCATTTGTCATTTCTCTACAGATTTATTGTTTTCTTTGTTAAGATGAGCCCAAGTTCTAATCACCTGTTTCAGTCCTTTCAGGCTGCTATAACAAAATACCATCGACTGGGTGATTTATAAACAACAGAAATTTATTTCTCACAGTTCTGGAGGCTGAGAAGTCCAAGATCAAGGTGTGGACAGATTACATGTCTAGTGAGAGGCCACTTCCTCATTCATATCTAGCCATCTTTTTTCAGTTTTCACATGGCAAAAGAGGTGAGGAATCTCTCTGGGGTCTTTTAGAAGGAAACTAATCCCATTCATGAACGCTCTGCCCTCATGACTGAATCTCCTCCCTGAGACCTCACTTCCAAATACCATAACCTTGAGGATTAGGTTTGTTTTTTTTTTAACATCTTTATTGGCATATCATTGCTTTACATTGTTGTGTTAGTAACATATGCATTTTGGGAAGGACATAAGCAGTCCATAGAACCACCTTTTTGAGCTACTCATCACTGAGTATGATGCTTATGTTAATAAACTTCTGTGTTGTTTTTTTTTTCTCTTGTTAATTTATCTTTTGTGAGTCTGATTTTTGAAGTCCCAGACAATGAACCAGGATGAATAGAGGGAAAACAATTGTTCCTTCCCTACAATGTTGTTATGTATTATTTCAGTTAATTCTCACTAAAACACAGTATGATAGATATAATTGTCCTCATTGTCTAGATGAGGAAACCAGGGTTGGAAAGGTTAAGAAATTTACCCAAAGATTCACAGTCAGTGAAGGGTAAGTATGCACTGTAAGGGTAAATACAAATACAAAAAAAAAAAAAAAACTCCATTAACAAAAAGACCTGCTTTAAGACCCAGAGAACCATCTTTCTGAAATATAAAGAACCATCTTTTTGAAATATAGCCATCAAAAAAGACAACATCGCTATCTACGTTTCTCTGGAAGAATAGGAGCCTAACTTTTGTGTGTGCCTCGCTCCAAAACTAAAGGTATAACAAAGTTGTTTTTCCTTTGGATTAAGCCAATTAGCTAACACAGGTGATCAATTTTGTTTCCAATTGAACTTAGAATTAGCCGTGTATGACAAATAGTGTTGTCAAGTCCTCTTATGTGAGGACTAGTTATTGTTCATCTTAAAGACACATATGTAATAGTTTGTACCTACTTGGTTATATAAAAGGGTGAGATTTCTGTTTTTGCAATCTCTTAGTGCACTGCCTGTGCTGTGCACTACATTCTAGATTAATGCTTATTCAATAATAAAATTTTTCTTTCTCTTCTACTTTTGGAGAGGATTACTGGGTTGGGAGAAGATTGTTTTTAATTATATTCCCCTAACAGCATTCAGTATTGATGCCGAGAATATTAAACTTTATATAAGCCTTGTGCTTTCAAAAAGCAGGAACTGTTAAGACATATCCTCATTTGTTTGTGTTCTTGGAAAGGGCTGATGAAGAAGAACCACCCCGTATTCTGAAATAAGGCCTGTCTCTATACTTCCTCGTGACTTGCCCAACACTCGTGGAGAGCTCCCTTGTTTAGCTGTCTCTATCAAACCCCAGGCTTGCTTCCTTTTCTTTGTCACATTCCTTGTTAATGAACGTTCTCCCTATTGCAACAGCCTGAACAAAATCACCTCCTTAATGGTCCAGTGTATTTTGCATTTAACAATGCTAATCTTTTACCAACACATTGGGCAGTTGTGTTTTGTTGTCATTGTTATAATTTTGACCATCACTTTTTTTTTTTTTTTTTTTGCTTACTGAATATTGTCAATTGGCCTGGCACAGCAGTTTGCTGTCTTTCTCCTTCAGATGTACTGTGTTAACTATTGCATTGCCTCTTGGGCAGATCTAAATAGTGGTCTTCATACTATATGTAATCAACAAGTTTAAACGTTAACCCACCATCTTGACTCTTGTTTTAATCTTGACTCCTTTCTGTTGTGGAAATAAGTGAAGATCATTCAAAGGAGAACAAGCAAAGGTTATTGATTCAGAGCTTGCCATAGCAAGAATCAGTCACACCTTGTTTTTGGCAGAGACTCAAAGCACATAGAGGAGTGTGAAAGCTTTAAAAATGGAACACAGGGAGGGCTCAGATATGCCCTTACTGGAGGCTGTTGGCTTTGGAAAGCTGAGGAAAGATAACTGGAAGCGAAGTTTCCTATCTGTTTTCTTTAGAGGAGTATTTTTGTCTTTCTCCTGTTGGTTCTAAGTTTGGAGAGAGTGTAGGGAATCTGTCAGTTATTGATCGAATACTGACAATTTGGGGCCAACTGCTACAGAGGTTGTGGTTTGGCTTCTGGCAAGGGTTGCTGAAGATTGTAGGTCAAGTTTCTATTTTTATATATGATCTGACCATTGCCTGTTCGTATGTTGTCTCTCACCATTAATGTCATTGCCATTCTTCCTGTCACCCAGGACCAAAACAGTAGAGTCTTCTAAATATTTTTGGTATCATATTCATATTGTCAATTTTACCTTTTTAAATCTTTCATATTTATCAATTATATAGTTCTGAACTACAAAATATGAATCCTCCATACTTTTCCCATTGCCACACCTTTGATTCAGGTCTTTGATTTCTTCATTTAGAAAATGCTCCAGTGTTCTCACGGGTCACTCTGCCTTTAGTGATTTCTCTCAGCATCCTGTGTTTCTACACAGCTGTTAAATGAATAAAATTTAATTTTGTTTAAGTTCTCCTCCTCCACCCCCCACCTCAGGGTCCCTCTTCCTTCTTCTTGTGGCATAACTGTCAACTCTGTGCAGACTCAGCCCAGCTGCCTTCCTTGTACATATCAAAAAAAAAATCAGTAAATAACATTTATTGAATGAATAATACTGAAAAAAAAGAATTAACCCAACATAATCCCCCTTTTGCTTTCTCCACAAATCAACCATTTTTGTCATATTCAAAGCTTTGAGTTAATAAAATGTGAGTGGATTTGAAATTTTAAGTTTTGAAATGATATAAATGTTTCCCTAAGATTTACCTTTTCCTCAACTTACTGACAGTTACATTTTTAGATGCAAATAATGCCAGATAAAAAAAAAATGTTCTAGCTAAATGGTCAAGTAACCCTGGTGGACAATAATTACAATAATGCTATCAACAACTGTGTCCCTTTGCTGGGAGTCCTGGAGCCCAAGGTGGTCATTCTAAAGCATTTCTCCAGGGCTGCCAGTCAGTCATCCCAATGTCATGATTGAAAGTAAGAGTCCCGTTATTATCATGGCAAAGAAAGGGCAGCTGCCATGCTGTCTCTATTTAGTAGCACCCCAGGAGCACTGCCCTCACCTCAGCAAGGTTTCATTTAGCAAATTACACTTGTAGTGAACTGGATCCTATCACAAGATTATCTCTTTCTTACCCCCTTCTTTTATTTTTTTTTTTAAATTCAATAGTACACCTTCAAAATACCTGTTACAACTTACAATGTAAGTTACAGAGCATGCTCAACCATTTTACAAATTCTGTAACATTTAAGTATTGATTTCAAGCTAGAAGTAAAATGTGTTTATTAACATCTTCAGGAAAAAAAATAAATAAATAAAATAAAATAAAATAAAAAACCAAAAAAAAAACATCTTCAGGGCTTCCCTGGTGGCACAGTGGTTAAGAGTCCGCCTGCCAATGCAGGGAACACGGGTTCGTGCCCCGGTCTGGGAAGATCCCTCATGCCGTGGAGCGGCTGGGCCCGTGAGCCATGGCCGCTGAGCTTGCGTGTCCGGAGCCTGTGCTCCGCAACGGGAGAGGCCACAACAGTGAGAGGCCCGCGTACCGCAAAAAAAAAAAAAAAAAAAAAAAAACTTCAAATAAGACTACCCCTATAGAATAATTAAATAATTATATGCAGATCAATTAAGAAAAAATGTCTGCTGAAATCATTTTTGCACTCTTTTCTATAAATAAATTGAGGTAAGCCAGAGGAAATTCTCCCATTGGATTTTACATTTAGTCAGAGCAGGAATTATATTTCCTCCTCATCTTGCATTCTATGAACACCTACCATAATTCTCTGAAAATAGCAGATATGGCAACAAGTAATTTTTAATCAAGTTTAATTAATATATATATTTATATATATATTAATATATATAATATTTTTTTATATTATAAAATATAACTCTCAGTGCTGTGAATCTTTGTGTGACACACATGAGAGCTCAAAGAAATTACTGAAGGCCCAGTAATCTGAATGCTAGCAACTTTATAACTCTAAATACTTACCAAGGTCACTTTAAGATTTAATCCCAGCACAACAATTTGCATGGGTGGTGGGGAGAGATTTGCATGGCTAGAGGGACTCAAAGCACACCATATGTGACCAGTTCTGGAAGAATGTCCTAGCTCTATACTCCATACCACACATCACAGGGTGGGTATCCCTCCTGTCCCAGGACACTTTGCCTCTGTCACAGGATCGATCACATCAGTTTGTCTTTCTCCCCTAGCTGTCTGTAGTTTCTTGAATAAAAGGACCTTATTTTTGTTCTTATTTTATGCTATTTATATGTAAATTATAGAAAGAATTAAATAATTAAAATGAATGGTGGTGAATAGTTAGTATGCAAAGTGACAAAGAATTAAGGCAGTTTCAGTAACTCATATTAGATATTGTAGTTTGCAAAAACACAGGAGTTAATTCATATGGAATATATGTTAGATATGAGGTTTTGCCTATATTTTGTCTCCAGTTCTAATATGTCTCTCATTTTTATAACTGATAGAATGAAAGAAAAAACGGTATTTAGGAGCATTCTGAGTTTGAACTTTCAAGAGAAAATAGAAAAAAAAAAGAACATAATTTGTATATCTTTGTTTCCAATATGGGGAATGTTAAGTCTAATATTGTACATAGACTAAAATCTACCCCATTAAACTACAGAAAGAATCAGATACAACAGCAACAAAGAAATTAACATGTCAAATATAGTCATGATACACTTTAATTATTTGATGGCTTTGTAATTTGGGTCCAAAATACTTTCTAGATGACAAGAAGTCCATCACATTGATGAGGCTTACTATTTTCTGTGTTTTATTCTTTCTAGGGGTGAGGGAACAATATTATTATACTCTGTGATTCAAAGATTATTCATGTATTCCAAATATATATTAAATTAACTAATTCTCCAACCATCATGACTAGATATAGCATCTTTCACATATGTAACATATATGACAGTTTTAATCATGTTGAGTTCCATGAACTGAAACTCAGAAAACATTTAATCGCAAGGAGGGAAAAGGAGGCAGATGAATATGATGAAAACTTTAAAAATAAATTTTTCTTTGGATGTCAGCAAAAATTAGGATGGTGAAGAGTGAGAAGATACAGACTGGCTTTTGTGGATTGAGTGAAATAATGTATCTTCAAACAACGTATTGAAAATTCAAAGCATTACTATTGGATTTGTTAGAATCTAGACAGGAAAGGAAAACTAGAGAATATTGTGTCTCCACAGTTTCAAAAATATCCCCGTGTGAAAGACTTATGCAGTCATGTAAGAATTTGGTGCTACTTAATGTATCAGTAGTACGTAGTTAAAGGTCTGTTACCTAAGAAATGGAAAAGTGGCAATGTGCAGAACAAGCATAACATCTGCCTCTAAAATATTCTAGTCTGATAAGGTAGATACATAACTATGACTATAGTTAATTGTCAGGCAGGAGAGAAGATAGATACATAACTATGACTATAGTTAATTGTCAGGCAGGAGAAATTTAAAGCATTACAGAGGCATATAAATTGAGGATTTACATTAATCTCTTTTTATATGGGTGGGAAAGAACAGTTTAGATAAATCTTTGTTAATATATCAAGCAAAGACTTGAAAGATTACTATGGTCTTAGAAGGCGGAAACAGAGCAGAACAGTGTGTTTCAGGTCTTGAGGACAGCACACGTGAATATACTTAAATTAGAAAGAACATGATGCTTTCAAGGAAGTAAAAATAGCCTGCTAAGGAAAGAAATTTAAAAATAAAGGACAGTGGAACTAATACACAATTATAGTAAGATTGTAGTATTCAAGGTTAATACAAATTTAATTTCTTTCTTATATAGCATTAAGGAACAATTGGAATTTGAAATTAGAAACACAGTATCATTTACATTCTCACCAACAAAAATGAAATAGTTATAAATCTAACAAAATATGTATAAGATCTATATGAGAAAAACAAAATTCTGATGATAGAAGTCAAAGAAGATCTAATTAAATGCAGAGATATTCTATGTACATGATTAGTAATACTAAATACTGTCAAGATATCAGTTCTTCCAAAATTGATCTGTAGATTTAACACAAACCCAATCAAAATGTCAGTAAATTATTTTGTGGCTATTGACAAACTGATTCTAAACTTTAAATGAAAAGGCAAAAAACTCAGCATAACCAAAACAATATTGAAGCAGAACAAAGGTGGAGGATGAATGCCATCTGCTTTCAACACTTACTATAAATATAAGTAATCGAGACAGTGTGGTATTAACAAAAGAATAGATATATTGATCAATGGAATGAATAGACAGCTTAGAAGTAGACCTACACAAATATAGACCTACACAAAGTAGACCTACATAGAGTCAGTCGGTCTTTGAATAAAGAAGTAAAGGGAATTCAATGGAGAAAGGATAGTCTTCTCAACAACTGGACATCCACATGCCACAAAATGAATCTAGACAGAGATGTTACAACTTTCAGAACAAATAATTCAAAATCGATCACATATCCAAAGTAAAATGCAAAACTAGAAAGCTCCTAGAATATAAGAAAAATTTAGGTGACTCTGGTGAAGATTTTTTAGATATAACACCAAAATCATGATCCATGAAAAAAAAAATTATTAAGTTGGAGTTTGTTCAAATTAAAAACTTTTGCTCTGCCTAAGCCATTGTTAAGATAATAAAAAGACAAGCCACACCCTGAGAGATGATATTTGTAAAGCAGATATCCGTTAAAGGACTAGTATTTAACATGTACCAAGAACACTTTAAAGTCAATGGTAAGAAAATAAATGACCTAATTAAAAAGTGGGCGGTCCAGTGGTTGAGACTGAGCACTTCGAATGTGGGGTGTGGTTTTGATCCCTAGTCGGGGGAACTAAGATCCCACCTGCTGCAGGATACGGCCAAAAAAAAAAGGTGGGCAAAAAAGCTGAACAGACACCTCGTGAAAGAAGATATACAGATAGAAACATATGAAAGGATATTCCACATTGTATTTTATTAGGGAACTGCAAATTAAAACAGCAATGAGATACCATTACACATCTACTAGAAAACATTAACAACAGCAAATGCTGGTGAGGATACAAGGCAACAGGAACTCTCATTCATTGTTGGTGATGATGTAAAATGGTACAGCCACTTTAACAGACGGCTTGGTAGTTTCCTACAAAAATTAAACATTCTCTTACCATATAATTCAGCAATCATGCTCCTTAGTATTTACTTAAAAGAGTTAAAAATCTTTGTCTACACATAACCTGCATACAAATGTTTATAGCAGTTTTAGTCACAATTAATAAAACTTGGAAGCAACTAAAATATCCTTCAAGAGATAGATGGAAAAACAAACTGTGATACCCCCATATAACTGAATATTAGTCAGCATTAAAAGAAATAAGCTATCAAGCCATAAAAAAGACATGGAGAAATCTTAAATGCATATTGCTAAGTGAAAGAAGCCAAACCGAAAAGGCTATGTAGTATGTGTCTCTAACTACATCATCCTGCAAAAGGCAAAACTATGCATACAAAAAAAGATTAGTACTTGATAGAGGATTGAGTGACGGAAGGAGAGGTGAATTGGTGGAGCACAGAGCATTTTTTTTTTTTTTCGGTACGCTGGCCTCTCACTGCTGTGGCCTCTCCCGTTGCAGAGCACAGGCTCCAGATGTGCAGGCTCAGTGGCCATGGCTCATGGGCCCAATCGCTCCGCGGCATGTGGGATCTTCCCGGACCCGGGGCGAACCCATGTCCCCTGCATCGGCAGGTGGACTCTCAACCACTGCGCCACCAGGGAAGCCGGCACAGAGCATTTTTAAGGAAATGAAAGTATTCTTTTAATACTCTGTTGGTGGATACATGTCATTACACACCTGTCAAAATCCATGGAACTGTACAACACAAAGAGTGAACTATAAACTACGGACTTCAATTAATAAAAATGCATTCATACTGGCTTATCATTTGTCACAAATGTATTACACTAATGCAAGATGTTAGCAATAGGTGAAACTGGGTGGAAGCGGTAATGTATTAAACATAATCTGAGTATAGTAGCGCTCAGTACATTCTATTTGCTTCCATTTATTTATTCAACAAATGTTTTCTGAGCACCTAATATATGTTAGCCTTGTTCTTGTCTGAATTAATAAAAGTTTTTGTCCCCATTGGGTTTAAATTCTCACAGGGGAGAAAGAGACAATAAGCAAAAATTTATTTATAATATATAGTAAATCAGATGGTAGTAAGTGCTGCAAAGAAAAAGAATTATTCAAGGACCTGGGGTGAGAGAAGTGTTGCAATTTGAATTGGGTAGTCAGAAAAGAGCTTCTGAGAAGATAATGTTACAACACATAAGTGATGGAGTGAGCCATACATCTATCTGAGAAAAGAGCTTTGTAACTAGAGGTAAAGACTCTGATGTGGGTAATGATTCCAAGGTATTTGAGGACACACAAGTTGGTCAGTATAGCCAGGAAGTAGTAAACAAATAGAGGAGTCGTAGGAGGTAAAGCCCAACCGATCAGTGCTTATAAAGCAGGATAGTATTTGCTTGAGGGTGTCCCAGCCTCCTGGGTGAGGATCACTGCCAACATGCCAGGAGAGAAGCAACTGTTTGCCTTCTATTGTGAGCTGGAACTGGGAAGAACAGTCCTGCCCTAAGAGACAATCTTATGTTTGATGCTTAGGTTTATAACTCAGTTACATTATATTACATTATATATTTTTTTAAAAATTTAAATGGCTGGATGAGGAATGTAAGATATTTTGGTTACACACAATGTTAATTCTATGTCTGAAGAAACATAAAGTAACTTTTCTCTGATAATATTTTAGTTGTTTAAGATTCCTTAAACGTGTATTTGAATCTGGGCTACATATGTGTGTATATATGTACCTTTGTGAGTACTTAATACCTGTGTCTCATAGGGTCATTAGTGGGTTTCTAATGAATGCAGGTAATAGTTAATGCAATCAACATTGAATATTGTGTCAGCTTTAAAGACCATCGTTATGCCTGAATAACACATTTATTTCTGTACAGCCAAAATTATTTTATTAAAAAATAAAGCGCATTTAAAAAACTAATAACTATTGCTACCTCTTCAGTACACTGTGTTTTTTAAATTCATCATTTTAATTTAAATTTCATCTTCAAATGTATGAACTCACACCTATAAATATTTAAATTAATCTTGTTATTTTAAGAATACTACTCACAACTGAGATAATGCCATCCACATTAAGTTGCCATTACAACACATAATGGTTATTTGAATGTTCTAGAAAGAATGAATCTCACTTTGATAAGACTTAACTACTGAAATATCTGTAATTTAAATATATTATATAACCTCCTACTTAGTTGATAGTTATGACACAGTAAAACACTATCTATTTCAACCTTAAAAAATGAATAAATGAAAGAAATTATTCCAATAAAAAGCACAAGATACTTTTCAGATATTAGATATCTATTTTCTGTCATGGTATATGTACCCAAATAGCTAGAGTACAAAAAGACACTGATTTCAGAAAAGGTTTGAATTTTCCCAGAAAAAGATGAAAAAATAATCTTGACACATAGATGCAAGCTTGGTGGCACAGAGGATCATATTTCCACTTTAAAAATTAAATAAAACAAGGGTAGGGTATTATATTTTCAGGACTTATTGACTCTTGTAGGCTTGGCTGGCTCTCTGTAAGTGTATACCCCAGTTTTGTCATTTTATTATGATTTTCTCTATTCACACTTTACTTCAGTCAAAAAACTGACCACTACCCACCCAACCATCCAACAAGCAAACCACAACTTATCTGACATAATTCTCTATTTCAAGTCTGTAAATTGAGCCAAATAGTGCTTTTGCTGTTTTCATTAAAGCATTACTATGTTAGATCAAGTTGTCTTTAAACAGCTATAGATTGAACTTCATAAAAAAGAACATCTTCATGATCCCCTTGTTACTGGCATCTCCATGACACCTGTCAGTTGTTAGGAAATCATGAACAGCTTGAAGAAAAATTGTCATAATGAATAAAGATATGCCAAGCCCTCCTGTGATTACATACTCATTGTGTCAAAAAGCTGTGGGATAGAGTTTCTTTTGAGTTCAAACTTTTAATTCCATTTTAATATTTTCCCTATTGTTGTTTGTTTAATTTAAAACAATAAATGAAAGGAATGTGAGTATGAATAGCTCTACCTCCTTTGGTTAAGAGATATTTGAGTTAGAGTCAGCAATACTTTCCTTAGGTATCTTGTAAGAATAAGATATTAAAAAAAATGTGTTTTATCCAATGTAAAGATATCAAATAAATCTCAGAACCTGAATCCTTGGAGAACTGTCAGAAATT